>NC_068358.1:47387581-47687581 GCF_020536995.1 Dreissena polymorpha | reverse complement strand
AAAGGCTTGGCCTTTTTGAGGTGAAAAAAATCGCGGGAAGCGCCGGATTTTGAGGAAAAAAAGAAAAGTCTTAAATAATCATTAACATATTTTACAGTTCTTAAAACAAATTCAAGGCAACAGATAATTTAATTATGCAATACTTTCTATTTTCTACACCAGATCAGGTCAACTTATATATTTAAAGGGTAAAAAAAAAAAAAAAAAAAAAAAAAAAAATTTTTTTTTTTTTTTTTTTATTGGGAATTTTTTTTTCAATTGGGAAAAAAACAACCAGATTTGCATTGGGAATGGGGCCGAATTTCGGACCCGTGGCATAGGGCGGAAAAAGCCTGTAAGTTTCAAAGTTGTAGGTTGAAGCACTTTGATTTTAGAGCCAATGTTCAAAACCTTAACAAAATGTTAAGGTTTTAGCACGACGCGGACGTCGGATGACACGACAAGCTGGCTATTTCTCCGAAAACAGCCGAGCTAAAAAGAGAAGTCACTTCTCCTTCATGATATAGAGGAAGTAGTTACTACATGTATGTCCAGGGAGAAGTTATCTCCCACTAATCCCTCATGGCTCCCTGGGCTCAACTTACAATGAATGTAAGACATATTTAATTAAGCAAACAATAAATCCATTGCCAAATGTGGGTCTACATGTCCACCCTTTAACAAAAATCCTTGGGAACAGGCTATGTTCTCAAAATAGCATCTAGATCATTGATGCATGCTTTGTTTTGTAAATGACCGGTCAAGTTTCCATCTTGATATTATTTTGTAATCTCTATAGGAAAGAACTGACCTACGTCATTCATACATGCAATAATATTTTGAGACTACATGTAGTAGTGGTCACGCTAAAACTGTTTTAACAACTATTGGCTTCAAAAGAGATTCATTGTACCCGTTTACAAAATCAAAATATATTGGGGTTGTGCGATTAAATGAAAGCATTTGAATCATTCATTTAGTTTAAATTAGTACATTGCAACCAAAAGTTTAAAAGTAAATGTCCTTGAGAATGGAATACATGAAAATGTATTTCAATTGGCTTCCAATTCATAACTGACCTTACATGTATATGAATTATTTTAAGAAATGTATGTATTTGGTTGTATTAGTAATGTTGACAAGAACTTATTGTCTGTGTTTTATTGTCTCCAAAAAACAATAATATGAATGAATAAACAAGAGGACTATGACCCCTAAGGTGCTCCCCTAAGATCGAATGAAATAAAATATTCTGAGAAGGTGGAGTCCAGTACTTCATTACACATAATACTTAATTTTCATATTTTGATTTTTAGTGTGAGCGTTAGCTCACACTAATTTAACAGAGCAAGTTTTGCTAATCAGTATGCGCTAAACTGCTTAACTGAGCTATGGAAAGACAACCACTGCCTATTGCAGTAAAATTATGCAGACGACAAATGCTATGAGCGTCTGCTAGGAACGATAACCACCACATCTGCCTGTTTATAGTTCACCACTGGTACACTGCAGTGTGTATATGACTAATAGTGTTTAACAGCTTGTAAGACAACATTGGCCAGTCTAGTGTTTATCATTGCAATCTGTACATATTGGCTGCTTTCAGGGAAAACGGGGCTTAATACATGTCAAATAAGATTGGCCTGTGCACACTGATTAGTCTGTGCAATGCTCACAAGCTAAAGGACGACACATGATTGTATGGTGTTTTTTGTTTAAAAAGAGTCTCTGGTACTGGGATGACAATTAATGCATATGCATTAAGCCCTGTTTTCCCAAAATGAAGCCTAAATTATATTTTTTATTAATAATAAAAAAAAAAACACATCTGGACCTGTGCTTTAAGAACACTCTTTATACATTTCCATGGGTTGTGTTCATTTAAAACTTGCAATATAACAAGCTGTAACATAATTTTTCGGCGTAAGCTGTATTAAGCCAGCTTTTCACCCTGACTTGACCTTTGTAAGTGTCCAATAATATTCAAATAAAATTTCCTGCGGCTAGGTACGAATGAATACACTTCATTTATTCCATTGGCTGATTTGAGTTTAACACCATAACATTGGAAACATATCCGCGTCTTTGTAACACTGTTTTACTGCATGAAACAATTTTATCTCTAATGAAAAGGCTCAATAGATAGAGCAGTTTTACAATCAATTTTCGACATAAATACAGTTTGTGCGTTCACCTTTTATTTTCAGAAAATTACCAGCGCAAAAGCTTTTATACTAAAGGCTATATTCTCATATTTAGTACTTACTTGCATTGCATTTCAACCCGCGAGGTTTCGGGTCAATTCGCGGCCAGTGTGTGAAAGTCAGAGTTTATATACAGTTCATCACCGGAGTTCGCAGAAGGGGTTGCGATCTTTTCATTGAAGGAAAAAATTGGAATCTATGCTATTTTTGTCTGATGGAGTAAATAGTTTGTTTAGTCGCTTTGTCGATATATCAATATTTTAGGCACAGCTGTTGCCTTGGTCGTGTACAGTTGGCGTAAACAAGCCGTCGTTTCAGCAGCAGAATTGTTACCTAACTTTATGCTTTGCATTCCAATCCGCAAGGTATCAAGGTCAGTTTGCGGTCAGTTGCAAAAATCTTTATATAAACGCCGTCTCGTAAACTTTGTGCACTTGAAGTCTGTTTTGATCAGAAAGATACTAAATAAAGATATTCGGCGATATTATTGTGGTATGTCAATCATCGATTTTTAATATGTTTTCAACATTTGCATGTTAAGGATTAATTTTGATAAAATCAATTAGAAATATTTATCCATTTAGACCAGTTTATTAAGCACAGTGCTCCAGCTAGGCCTAAATCGAAGGGCGCCACGCCCTGCCCTCCCGAACCTCCGCCCTGCCCCCCCGAACCTCCGCCCTGCCCCCCCCCCTAAAAAAAAAAAAAAAAAAAAAATTTTTTTTTTTTTTTTTTTTTTACATATGATAATTCATAAATCTCTTATTACATTGTAATTAGTTTAATCCTCATTGTAGACATTATATTTGAATGGTTTAATAATAATGGGAATAATACAATTATTTATAACATATAAAATAACGTGCAATAGGAAGCATTCCAGAAACACCCGCGCGCTCGAACGTGCCCTTTTGACAAAATACTGCGCGTCAAGTGCCCTTTTGACAAAATACTGCGCGTCGAAAGTGCCCTTTTGACAAAAAAGCCCCCTGCCCTTTTCAAATCCTAGCTGGAGCACTGAAGCATGAGCACAATAATTCACTACTATAATTATGCAATTAAATTAAGATTCGAGTATTGCCGGCTGACCTATATGCACTCGTTTATTTTCATGTTTCTTGTGTTTTTCTATTCTGTAAATATAGATATCTGAGTAATAATATCACATAAAGCAAAATAAGCCACGAAATCTGGCGCAACACCCCGTAATTGATTTGCTTGTGATGTAGCTAAGAACTGCGCAGAAAAAAGGCATCCGCTACTTTTTATCTCATAGAGATAACTTTTGATCGTTCATAAACATCGACCACAATCAACGCCGTATATCTTTTTTAAAGATATTTCTTGTTTAAACTGCGTTGCGTCTTCACTTATACAACAGTGAACACCTACAGTGCCTTCATGGCTTTGATTGAATTAGGCTGACATGTCATTGATAAAGTTCAGACCAAGTTTCATAACAATTTTACATGAATTATGACTTCTAGTATAAGTAATGAAACTTTACACATAATTATTCAGTTTTTGACCTTATGTGCCCAGTTTTAAACTCAGCTGAGATATATGGGACAAATGATCTGACCATGTTTAATGAAGATTGGACAATAAATGTGGTCAATAGAGCATTACAATGTTTGACTATGGCTACATGAAAAACAAGAGCACCGCCTTGCGGGTGCAGACCGCTCATCTATTTTCTTTTTAAAGGTGAAGGGACTCTCATTTTCAATCACAAAGGAGGGAGGAGTGGAGTGAAGAGGGGTGTATAGTGTGTGGTTGTGGACATTTATTACATTATCTTCCAAAAAAGCGAAAAAAAAAAAAAAAATCGGGGAGGGGGTGGGGGGGTGGGGTGGGGGTATAGTGTGAGGGTGTGGTGGTCATTTGTGAGATGATCTTAAAAAAAAAAAAAAAAAAAAAAAAATTAGGGGGGGGGAGGGGGGGGGGAGGGCACGGGGGATGGTTTGGGTGAAGTCTATTGTGGTATGTCAGGTAAGAGTAGTTTCATCAAAGTATCAATCAAATCTAATCATAAATAAAGAAGTTATGGCAATTTTAGCAAAATTTAATAATTTGACCTTGAGAGTCAAGGTCATTCAAAGGTCAAAGTAAAATTCAAGTTGCCAGGTACAGTAACCTCATGATAGCATGGAAGTATTTGAAGTTTGAAAGCAATAGCCTTGATACTTCGAGTGGATCGAAACACAAAATTTAACCATATATTAAAAGTTACTAAGTCAAAAAAGGGCCATAATTCCGTAACAATGACAACCAGAGTTATGCAACTTGTCCTTTTACTGTACCCTTATGATAGTTTGTGAGTGTTCCAAGTATGAAAGCAATATCTATGATACTTTAGGGGTAAAGTGGACCAAAACATAAATCTTAACCAAATTTTCAATTTTCTAAGTATAAAGGGCCCATAATTCCGTCCAAATGCCAGTCATAGTTACATAACTTTGCCTGCACCGTCCCCTTATGATAGTTCATAAATCTTGCAAGTATGAAAGCAATAGCTTTGATACTGTAGGAATAAAGTGGACCTAAACACAAAACTTAATCAAATTTTCAATTTTCTAAGTATAAAAAGGGCACATAATTCTGTCAAAATGCCAGTCAGAGTTACATTACTTTGCCTGCACAGTCCCCTTATGATAGTAAGTGTTGCAAGTATGAAAGCAATAGCTTTGATGCTTAAGGAATAAAATGGACCTAAACACAAAACTTAACCAAAATTGTCAATTTTCTAAGTATAAAAAGGGCACATAATTCTGTCAAAATGCATGCCAGAGTTATCTAACTTTGCCTGCCCAGTCCCCTCATGATAATTAGTAAGTGTACCAAGTTTGAATGCAATAGCATTGATACTTACTGAGAAAAGTGGAACTAAACGAAAAACTTAACCAAAATTTTCAATTTTTTAAGTATAAAAAGGGCACATAATTCTGTCAAAATGCACGCCAGAGTTATCTAACTTTGCCTGCCCAGTCCCCTCATGATAGTAAGTAAGTGTACCAAGTTTGAATGCAATAGCATTGATACTTTCTAGAAAAGTGGACCTAAACGCAAAACTTAACCGGACGCCGACGCCAACGCCGACGCCAAGGTGATGACAATAGCTCATAATTTTTTTTCAAAAAATAGATGAGCTAAAAATGCTTGGCTACCCTGGTCACCATGTTTTTCAACGGACCAAATCCAATTTTGAACTCAGTCAAGATATCATTAGAACAAATGATAGGACTTTAAATGTGACTTCTAGCGTTAACAAGGTTTCACCATAGCTATATATGGAAAACAAACCACGCTACTTGTTTTTTGACGAACCAGAAATTTGAAATCATTGGGCATTATACCCTGTGTACTGGCATCTTGGTGTAGACATAGTGTAATACAACCAGTTCATCCATACACTGTGAAAGACTCCCTAAAGGAACAAGACATTTATTAATCAAGGCTACAATAAAACACTGACTATGGGTAATGCCAAAGTTGTAGCTGATGCAGAGCTCTTGCTTGGCCTAAATGTAAGGGCTGTTCGCCCTACTAATAAGGCCCCGCCCAGCTTGAGGTCTGCCATGCCCTTCCAAAGACCAAAGCCTATAACTCCCGCCACGCCTTTAAAATCTGTCCTTGTCACAATTTACAAGTCACCTAAGAAATTGAAATGTACTTTATAGGTTAGAACCGTTGACTGGTCGTTAGTCACCAAACTGATGCAACTGATCCAGTTCCAGGCAGGTTAAATGCAGACATTTTTTTTTCTACTGCTTTCTTCATTCATGCTCATTAAACATCATGCACCCAAAGATCAGTATAATTGTATTCTAAAATTTTGGCTTAAAGTTACTTAGGAGACTGATGATGGCAAGCATGTGAATACATCAAGGAAATTTTGCATTTCATGCACAACATTGTCAAAACATTTTATTTACACTTAAAAACTAATTGTTTTAATAAGTCATCATTGAATTCATTACGGCTCGTCCAATATGACTTCAAACTGCCTGCTTGTCCAAATATATCTCCGTATTGTACAATGATACTTCTAATAATCTATAAATATATAATGCAATCTTACAGCAATACTTGTGATATGAAAAAATATTTATATGAATAACAAATATTATTTATAATATGTAACTTGGGATTATTGTGCAAGATTCAACCATGCTCTCGAAAGTGCCCTTTTAACAAAATATCCCCTCTGCCCTTTTCAAATCCTAAGATGTAACTGAAGCACTTACATGAATTTGTGTTTGTTTGTTATTATTTGTGCTGAACTGTCTGCTTGTTTTTCATTGTTAATTTGGGGCCTTATTTAATATTTCACTATTTTCAATTCAAAATTTACAACGTAAGCATATGTTTATTTTCTGTTTGTGTGCTGTGAGTAATTGCAATGCATTTGTTTTCAAATTACTTTATTTAGTACGCTATTTTTGCATTAAGACACGGATGGTATATTACACACTGTATTTATGACATTTGGTTAAAAGCACAATGAAGTCTGATTTTTTCAGAAGACACAATATATCAATTGATTTGTGACCATAGTAATATAAATAACAGCATGAAAGTGTTACAAAACCAATATCCAATAAGTTGTCATGAACAACATGTTAGCAAGAATTGATATTTTAGGGTTATAAAGGGATTAGTGGGTTAAGGTTCTGCCAAACTGAGCTTAAATGACAACTTTCATAATAATCTTAACAAATTTTAGCTTTGTATTTTACAAATGTTAAGACAAATTGTCTCATGTCCAGAAGGAGGGACTAACATCCAAAGTGCTCATCTCTCTCGTCAAAAAGGGACCATACGGCATGTGTATAATATTTACCTAAATATCTATCAATATTGGTGCAGTTTTCATGCTTTGACTATTAAGGGAACAATAATAAACATGTACTATGATTATATAGAGTCCAAAAACCACATACTTCTAGATGATCTGCTCCCCATGGGAATCAATTCTTGGCACTGGAGTGGAGGATGCTTCAGTAAGAATTGAAAAGGGTTTGCTAACTTAAACTGCTGTGTTAGTTGGATCAACTCCATTTCTTTCCCATTTTTATGATATTGTATCACCAAGATTGCAAGGATATGCATGGACACAAACTTTTATCTAATCAAATGATAAGGATGCTAAAAGATTTCAGGGGGTTTTCAGCACTGTCTGCGCCTCCGGAAAACGGAGGCATTCCCAATGCAAATGGACCTGATCCCAAAACAAAATAATAACAGCTGATCCAGCTGATGTGGATCATACCAACAAGCACTGCTGTGGTTGAGCGAGGATTCAGCACCATGAACCTGCTGTGCTCCACATTTCACAGCACATTCACACAAACCAAACTGACTCATCTGATGCTTACCTGCATTAAATGTCAAAATAACAAATAAAAACAAATTATTTGTTAAACCTCTGACTTATTTAAGCATGATAAATTCACTATGTTTTCCCAAAATGAGCCGTTTCATCGAAGCAAACATTCCCAAAATGGACAATTTTGTCGATACAAAATTCCCAATTAGGTCAGACTCCTTTTCCCAAAATAGGCAGATAAACCCCTGGATTTTACTGACCAAACCTGTTTGCTGAATCTAACCCCTTTTCCTACCTCTACGACACTTTCAAACAAGAGTGCAACACTGTCACAAGATACGCCCGTTTGAAGGTTTTGGACAACTTGATAACTTAACCATTTAAGTGGCAAAATGATATATTTTTGATAGGGATGGCATCGAATACCGGTATCGGTATTCGAATGTTCGCAAATTCATTCAATCGAATATTTGAATATTCGCATAAAACGGCTGGATTGATTTTACCTTGTTATGTATTAATTTCCATTGGTTTGTAAATTATATCCGTTTGCTAAATACGAGGCTGTTTATTAAAGTTGCTATCGAATAATTGTATCGCTGTCGATTAATACTATGACCGATACTGTGATCGGGCAGAAATAGAATGAAAAACATCGTGTCATAGAATTTTATTTTTTAAATGTGCCACAGATTTGAAGCAGACCGCGCATATGTAAAACTAAGTTTACACACATTACACGTTGCGGTCTTCTTATCCACAGACCATGTAAAATATTCCATACTGCAGAAAGGGCTGATGGCATTTTCAGATTTGAATTATGATTCCTTGATGAATGTTTAATTTATATTATCTGTTACTTTTGAGTAATTCACATATTTAAATGTCTGTTCAAACTGTGATCACAAAAACTAATTATTATTCGCAAGTAAATTGAAGCCCTTAATTGGTATCTAATTGACAAACAACAGTTCGGGCCCTTTATATAGTTAGTATATTGCATTGCGCGATTTGTGTGATCACAAAACTTAATTATTATTCGCCAGTCAATTGAAACTGTTAATTGGCACCCCATTGGCAAACAACAGTCGGGGCCTTTCTTAGAGCGTGTATATTGCATTGCGCAATCAACACTGATATGAGCCACGTTATCAGTTTGACACGAAGAACGTCACGTCAAACATGTTACTCCCAAGAGATTTTGGTTGCTTTTTAGTAAGCGGTTCGCAGTTCATTAAATATTGGTGAAATTACGTTTGGAAAAAAATGCGAATATGCGAATATCATTTTTATTATTCGAATGCTGACCATTCAATCGAATATTCGATTATTCGAATAATTTTGCCATCCCTAATTTTTGAAAATAAAGCAGCACATATTTGAACTTGACCTAGATATCATCTAGACAAAACTTCTGACCAAGTTTGAAGATCGGATGAAAACTACTTCAATTAAAGAGTGGACACCATGCTAAATCCTTGAAATGCACTAAGTGACCCTGCAGGGCCCTCACACTACTTTGGGGGAAGGGGTCCGCAGCCCTTAGGAGGGGGAATTTTTGCAGCGTTTCCCTTTTTGGGGGATTTTTTTACTTACTTTCGCATTATTTCATTTGTACATGTTTTCACTATATTCAATGCATTTTTCATAATTTAGTATGTTTGAAAAGATTAAATTGAAATAGAATTGAGATATAATAATCATGAAACACATCTTTCTATTAAAAAAAAAAAAAAAAAAAAAATTTTTTTTTTTAGGGGGAATTTTTACCCCCAAAAGGGGAAAAAAGTATACTTTTCAGGTGGGGGACTGCCGCCGAAATTCGGAGGCAGATTTGACAGATTGAGGGCCCTGCCCTGTGACCTAGTTTTTGAACCGGCATGACCCATATTCGAACTTGACCTACATATTGTCTAGATACAACTTCTGACCAAGTTTGGTGAAGATCGGATGAAAACTATTTGAATAAGAGAGCAGACACCGCCGCCGCACACCCGCTTGCCCGCCAAGGGTGAAACTATAATACGTCCCATTTTGAAAAACGGGCGTATAAAAACAATTATTGTATACCAAGTACTGTCTCTTCTTGGCATACGATGTACAATTAGGTAGCTATTGTTGTTTAATCATTGATGATGTGAGGAGAGTTTCATTGGAATATTTTTACTCAACCTTGACGGCGTAATCAGATTAAATAACATAACTTTTGGTTTCAGTAATGCACCTTTTGTTCAATATTATAACTCAAGGCTAACCGATGTACATGCAGATTTGAATCTTTTATTCTTGTCTATTAATAAAAAGTATCATGTTTTCTCCAAAAAACAAGAGCTGTGTGTTCTTGAAACACAATGCCCCCTACTGCGCCGCATTGAAGCCATATATTTGACCTTTGACCTTGAAGGATAACCTTGACCTTTCACCACTTAAAATGTGCAGCTCCATGAGATACAAATGCATGCCAAATATCAAGTTGCTATCTTCAATTTTACAAAAGTTATGAACAAGGTGAAAGTTTTGGGACACACAAATTAAATGACAGACAGACAATGACAGACAGGCCAAAAACAATATACCCCCGATCATTCGATCCGGGGGCATAAAAAGACACCAGCAGGCTTAAACTTCTAAAATTATGTTTTCTTTCAAACAAGAAAGTGTGCATGTTTTGTTTCTTACAATAAGTAACAAGTCATGTGACACATCAGATTACAAATGGATATGCTTTTGCCAACAGTTGCAACATGTGAAACAAAACAGGTATTTAAAGATGCATTGTAATTAGACAGTGATTTGTTGAAGTTTTATGCTATATAGGTGTTGAAACATACATGCCAGTTGTCCCTCTCTTCACGGGACAGTCCTGCTTTTTGGGGTGTTTGTCACGGTGTCTTGATGTGACACAATTTGTCCCGACATTTGTAAAAACAAGATACGTTCAATAAGTTCACAATAAAATTCGCTATTCACGCTCTTTTTGGCTTAAATTAACATCACTTATCCCTATATTGCCCCCTACTAACAAACCATTTCTACTAGTCGAGTGATCCAGTGTTGTTTTTGGCGCCTTATTAGGGATCTATCGGCAAATTAATGATTTTATCAGGCATGCACACCATGGTGTTTGTATGATAGGGGTCGCTAATTGCTAGCGATATATGCATCGTAGTGAATTAAAAGCAGACTTCTGTTGTATTGCCAAAATCAAGTCCCTAAGATACTATTAAGCAGTATTCAGTTTATTATACCACCTGTGCCTAAAAAACCTGTCAAAACATCAATTTTGTATAATAAAACAAGAGCTGTCACCATAGGATGACTTATGCCCCTTATAAACGCTTGATAGAAGTTATGACATTTTTTCGAAACCTAAACGCAGATTACGAAACCTAAAAGCGAACCCTAAGTTCAATTTCAAGGTCACAGGGGTCAAAATTTGTGTGCTTATGGAAAGGCCTTGTCCATATACACATGCATACAAAATATGAAGGTCATATCTCAAGGGACATAGAAGTTATGAGCATTTATCAAAACCAAAAGGCAGATTTCGAAACCTAAATGTGGACCCTAACTTCAAGGTCAAGGTCACAGGGGTAAAAAATTGTGTGCGTATGGAAAGGCCTTGTCCATATACATATGCATACCAAATATGAAGGTTATATCTCAAGGGACATAGAAGTTATGAGCATTTTTCGAAACCTAAATGCAGATTTCGAAACCTTAACGCGGACCCTAACTTCAAGGTCACAGAGGTAAAACATTTTTATGCGTATGGAAAGGCGTTGTCCATATACACATGCATACCAAATATGAAGGTTATATCTCAAAGGACATAGAAGTTATAAGCATTTTTCGAAACCTAAATGCAGATTTCGAAACCTAAACGCGGACCCTAAGTTCAAGGTCAAGGTCACAGGGGTCAAAATTTGTGAGGGTATGGAAAGGCCTTGTCCATATACACATGCATACCAAATATGAAGGCTATATCTCAAGGGACATACAAGTTATGAGCATTTATCAAAACCTAAAAGCAGATTTTGAAACCTACTAAACGCGGACCCTAACTTCAAGGTCAAGGTCACAGGGGTTATAAATTTTAAGTGTATGAAAAGCCTTGTCCATATACATATGCATACCAAATATGAAGGTTATATCTCAAGGGACATAGAAGTTATGGGCATTTTTCGAAACCTAAACGCAGATTTCGAAAACCTAAACGCGGACCCTAACTTCAAGGTCAAGGTCACAGGTGTAAAAAAATGTGTACGTATGGTAGTGCTGCAACAATACGCCAAAAAGCGTATTGCGATGTATTGTCAGTTCAAAAACCCGTATTGCAATATATTGCAATATATTGCTTACTTGTACCAGTATTATAACTCGCCAATTACCCGATAATCCCGTATATTCCAGTTTTAAAGCAAATTCTGGTAAATGTTTACTATAACAAGAGCACCGCCTTGCGGGTGCAGACCGCTCATCTATTTTCTTTTTAAAGGTGAAGGGACTCTCATTTTCAATCACAAAGGAGGGAGGAGTGGAGTGAAGAGGGGTGTATAGTGTGGGGTTGTGGACATTTATTACATTATCTTCCAAAAAAGCGAAAAAAAAAAAAAAAAAAAAAAAAATCCGGGGGGGGGGGGGGGGTTGGGGGGGGGCGATGGGGGGGGGGTTTGGGTGCGATGGTTGGACGGTATTTCAAACATAACCATTTTTAAAAAAAAAATGGGGGGGGGTATAGTGTGAGGGTGTGGTGGTAATTTGTGAGATGATCTTAAAAAAAAAAAAAAAAAAAAAAAAAAAAAAAAAAAATTTAGGGGGGGGGGGTGGGGGTGGGGGGGGGGGGGTATAGTGTGAGGGTGTGGTGGTCATTTGTGAGATGATCTTAAAAAAAAAAAAAAAAAAAAAAAAAAAATAGGGGGGGGGGGAGGGGGGGGGAGGGGGGAGGGGGGGAGGGGACGGCACGGGGGATGGTTTGGGTGGAGTCTATTGTGGTATGTCAGGTAAGAGTAGTTTCATCAAAGTATCAATCAAATCTAATCATAAATAAAGAAGTTATGGCAATTTTAGCAAAATTTAATAATTTGACCTTGAGAGTCAAGGTCATTCAAAGGTCAAAGTAAAATTAAAGTTGCCAGGTACAGTAACCTCATGATAGCATGTAAGTATTTGAAGTTTGAAAGCAATAGCCTTGATACTTAAGAAGTAAAGTGGATCGAAACACAAAATTTAACCATATATTAAAAGTTACTAAGTCAAAAAAGGGCCATAATTCCGTAACAATGACAACCAGAGTTATGCAACTTGTCCTTTTACTGTACCCTTATGATAGTTTGTGAGTGTTCCAAGTATGAAAGCAATATCTATGATACTTTAGGGGTAAAGTGGACCAAAACATAAATCTTAACCAAATTTTCAATTTTCTAAGTATAAAGGGCCCATAATTCCGTTCAAATGCCAGTCAGAGTTACATAACTTTGCCTGCACGGTCCCCTTATGATAGTTCATAAATCTTGCAAGTATGAAAGCAATAGCTTTGATACTGTAGGAATAAAGTGGACCTAAACACAAAACTTAATCAAATTTTCAATTTTCTAAGTATAAAAAGGGCACATAATTCTGTCAAAATGCCAGTCAGAGTTACATTACTTTGCCTGCACAGTCCCCTTATGATAGTTAGTAAGTGTTGCAAGTATGAAAGCAATAGCTTTAATGCTTAAGGAATAAAATGGACCTAAACACAAAACTTAACCAAAATTGTCAATTTTCTAAGTATAAAAAGGGCACATAATTCTGTCAAAATGCATGCCAGAGTTATCTAAATTTGCCTGCCCAGTCCCCTCATGATAGTAAGTAAGTGTACCAAGTTTGAATGCAATAGCATTGATACTTACTGAGAAAAGTGGAACTAAACGCAAAACTTAACCAAAATTTTCAATTTTTTAAGTATAAAAAGGGCACATAATTCTGTCAAAATGCACGCCAGAGTTATCTAACTTTGCCTGCCCAGTCCCCTCATGATAGTAAGTAAGTGTACCAAGTTTGAATGCAATAGCATTGATACTTTCTGAGAAAAGTGGACCTAAACGCAAAACTTAACCGGACGCCGACGCCAACGCCAACGCCAACGCCAACGCCAACGCCAACGCCGACGCCGAGGTGATGACAATAGCTCATAATTTTTTTTCAAAAAATAGATGAGCTAAAAATGCTCAAGAATAACATAAAACACTAACATTCGCCAATTTTCTTAAATATCAAATACATTTTGGCATTTGTTACTATTTAAAGATGTGATGAAATAACTTCCAATCGGGCGTTTATTTTCCCACTGAACACGCGTAAATCGCCTGACGTGATGTTCCCGTTTTATACAACACAAATACACCCACACTTTCTACGCGACGTTCTACATGTCTGTATAATTTTCGTGCGCTTTTTATTGAGAAAAAGAATAAAGCACTTTTTATTGTTGCTTTGGCATTATATTTCGGAAGAGTGTTTCTGGAATTCGGATTACAAATTTTATAATGCTCATTTCAGAATCGAACGAAACATTTAGTTGTGCGTAATTAATTCAACAATAATTCGTTTAAAAGCATAGAATAAATGCTCCCATGTAACAACGCTACTCTGTATAATAGACTTTTTAGAATGCCATTTTTACGTAACAATTTATTTTTACAAAATACCGCTTTGTTTTGTTTACCTTGATATCATTATTTTGGATGGCTTTTCTGAACGAAATGTAGATGCATGTTTGTAAAATTTTCGAACCGGTATGACGAAAATCGTATCGCAATACAATATGCGTATTGCGTATTGCGATATATACCGATATACCGGTAAATTGTTGCAGCACTAGCGTATGGAAAGGCCTTGTCCATATACACAAGCATACCAAATATGAAGGTTATATCTCAAGGGACATAGAAGTCATGAGCATTATTCGAAACGTAAACGCAGAATTCGAAACCTAAACGCGGACCCTAAGTTCAAGGTCAAGGTCACAGGGGTAAAATTTAGTGTGCATATGGAAAGGCCTTGTTCATATACACATGCATACCAAATATGAAGGTTATATCTCAAGGGACATAGAAGTTATGAGCATTTTTCGTAACCTTAACGCAAAGTGTGACGGAAAGACAGACAGATGGACAGTCTGATCACTACATGCCCCCTTTTCTTCGAAAGGGGGCATAAAAATTAAGAGCTGACAGATACACATCGATGTTTCACATAAATATACTTTCATTTTTGACTGATTATTAGAAAATTATTTGTATATATTGCATCAATCCAAATTTAGAGTTAATTGATGATTGGTTTAATAAAAACAGCAGGCTTTTTCCGCTCCATTTTGGGAAAACGCCACACTGGAATTTTGGGAATTTCGCGTCGTGAAAACCCCGAAAAAAAAATAAATCGCAAAATTGGCTCAATTGGGAAAAATTATCGCATGTAAATAGTGTTTCTTATATTTCAAAGAAGCCGTTAACTGGTAAAAAACGACTATTTTGATAACTTATTATTAAAATTTTACAAAATATTATGAACATGTGTGAAAGTGCAGGTTTTTTAATCTGAATTTGCAGAAAAGGCCTGGCCTTTTTTGAGGTGAAAAAAATAGCGCGATCGCCGAAGCGCCGGATTTTGAGGAAAATAAGGAAAGTCTTAAACAATAATTAACATATTTTACAGTTTAAAAAAAAATTCAAGGCAGCAGATAATTTAATTATGCAATATTTCTATTTTCTACACCGGATGAGGTAAACTTATATATTTTAAGGTTAAAAAAAAAAAATTTTTTTTTTTTTGAAATTGGGAATTTTTTTTTCAATTGGGAAAAAAACAACCAGATTTGCATTGGGAATGGGGCCAAAGTTCGGACCCGTGGCATAGGGCGGAAAAAGCCTGAACAGTGCTCGATACGCGCACATCACGTTGAACGATTACACATGCCTCTGGCCCAAATGGATGTTTAATAGAGGCACGCCCCACATTTTATGTTAAGGATTCATCCACATAGTGCACATGCGTGTTTACTACTGGAAAATTCGAGAATATCTGTGTTCATGATATTCTTAAACACATTTGTTGTTAATATTTACCAGAAATGGTGAGGTTTTGGAAGTAATATACTGATTACTGACTACAGATAAGGTGGCATGATTGATCGTTTTAGGTGTCCCAGTTTTTGGTCAAAAGTCCCAACGTTTTTAATGGAATGTAAATTATGTAGCTACCGATACAGACATGAACAATTCTGGCATGTATGGCTGCAATGATCCATTCAATATAATAATGCTGTCTATTTCAGGCAGTTCTGCATTAGAAAGCATTGTTGGAGAGGTTAAATGGTGACTATAAATCAACTGTCAAATCCTGCCTGTCTTTGCCATAACTTTTTCAGTTTGTAAAGTAAGAAAATATAAAGATTGACATTTTAGGCTATATATATATATGGTTGATATGTGCGTCATTATACACATACACGAAATTTGTGACTTCCATGACCTTATTTACAACTGATAGATAGGTTTAAAGAATGAAAATTAAGAGGAGTGGGGCCACATTTTTTCACAGATGTTTCACGTTTGAGTGACCATTTCCGGTCAAACCCATTACAATTTAACGTACCTAAAGCTAAATAGAGTCGACGAACTCCAGTTTTGGCTTCTACTTTTTCTAATAGGTCGGTAAAAAAGTTCTTCTCGTGCAAGGCTTTGTCAAGCTTTTCTTTCCATGTTTGAACATTCTGTTGCATTGCGTTCGCCATCTTGCTGATGAGGTGAATTCGCCGGTTGCTGGCTGTATCAGAAATGGCGCACCAAATGGCGCACTGTGGTAGTGCGGGAACCAATCTGTTACTGACAAGACTAAAAATAAAAAGCTATTTTTAGAAACCAATTAATTATATATGAAAATGTTTACACTTACACAGACCAAAAATGTGTACATTTGGAGTTGTTCATGGATGAGGAATTTGAACAAAATGGAGTCGGAAAGATGTGAATTGCGTTCTTAAATAAACATGAGCACCACACCAAAGGTTTCAACGTCCTCAACTGCAAGCAGCAGAAATGGGCCAAGGGTTTATAAAATAGTGATTTTAGGAGAAGGTGGAGTAGGTAAAAGTGGTATGTATCTAGCCTTCTAGGCAATAATAATTAATATGTTAATTGTAATATTAATTTCTTTATCAAGTGGCAATTAATTAATTATGTTTTCAACTGTCATTCAATTAGAATTTCAAGACAATAGTGTGTATTAAATTTAAATTCAATATGACATACAATTGGACATTTACCAAACTAATTTTATTTTGAACAGTTGTTTCATAATCATAATTATCATATTGCATAATAGTTGCAATAATCCAAACCTCAGCTACTGTCACTCTTAAGTGGACTCCCTGTACTTTTTATTAAGCTCAAGCATTCAAGAAGAACCAATTTCATACATGTAAGAAAAACAATCAGAGATGAAAACCTTGAGTCAAATGACACTCGGGTACTACTTTAATGTACCCCAAGTACTCTTAGGTATACTTAAATGTACTCAGTGTACGGTATATATACTGAAATGTATCCGGGAATTCTAAGACAGTATTGGTCGTTGTCGACTTATTTTTGCAAATTATGTCACTATTATGTTAAATGTCCTCTATATTATCGGAACTCCTTCTTAAAAAAGCAACTTGAGGCAGTTTTTGTTCAAACAGAATTTGTTTCGTATTCCATGTATTCCGTAGCACATTTTATTACATCGGAATTTTTTGCAGGATGAAAACACAGGTAGCGTCTTAATTTGCTGGACAAGTACCTGTTACATATAGTATATTTTCCGTATATACCCGGGGGTACATTAAGGTGTACTTACGACTACCGGGGTACATATACATTTAAGTAGTACCCGAGTGATAGTGATCAGGGGCGTAGATAACCTCCAAACATTGGGGAGGCGGACGCAAGGTCCTGGCTCTGAAAAGAATAACATTGTTGATGTAATAAATTTTGTGTTAAATATTAATGATAATAATTAAAAAACATTATTAAGCAACAATATGAGTATTATTTGTATGTTGTGTTATTTTCTAAATTTCGCTTGTATTTAGATCGACGTAAGGTTTATAAAAGATAAAAACGGTCGCAAATTAAAATTTAATACTAATATACATACCTCATCGTAGTGGAGCCATGTGAACGAATCAAACCAACTTGATTGGTATGAACGCTGGTCTGGCTTTTCTTCCCGAATGTACGCTTAGGAAAAGCAAAATTTCGAGTCTGATTAGGAATACTCATTTTCAACATTGAACAATTACATATATGATATTGTTTCAATGATTTCTAATCAAATAATAACTGTTATACTTAGATAACAAAAATGTTTTCAATCAAATTAATGTTTTTCACGCGTATATTTACTCAAAATTGTTTTAAGTGGCAGTAACCTTTGAATTAAAGCAATCAATTTAAATTAAAGAAAAGCCTGTCCTTAATCAAAACACCGACAATGCAATCACGGAAAAGAACAATAAAACAATTAACGCATTGACATTTACCCGGGCCCCTGGTTTATGACACCTAACAAGAGATATTGACACTTCACTATTGGCAACCTCGGAGCAGACGGGGACACATTGCATCTGCACTGATGGCCCGTGATTAAAAAAATCTGATTTTGGGGCGGCAATTTTTGGGGATTTTACGTTTTATTTATATAACGACAACTAGCCAAAATATTGGGGAGGCTATATATAATATGCATTTTATTATAAATAAAAGGTTTTAGGTTAAGTTCATTTGCATAATGCTGTACTGTCATGATTGTGAAAAGAACATGTCTACATGTATATACATTTTTGAGTATGATTTGTACATAAATTGATGATCATGTACTATGTTGTGCTGTATGGAAGAACTGGGTCTGTTTTTTAATAGAGCAAAACCATGTTTGGGGCAAACATCATACATGTACATGTAGTGGTCGTTGGTTAAATTTAAATCAACCATCCATATATCATTTCCAATCGGTAACTTCTACAATGCCAATAAGGGTTAAATGATATTCCCTCTGGGCAGAGTTAAGTGAATATTTCAAATGTCAAGGTTACATACATCTGTCTTGAGTATAATAATATTTGGCGTTGCATGATTTTCAAATGGCGTAGCAAAAAACAGACCATGATCAGTACAGCTTGCTACAGGGCCTGTGGATTCATGGTAAAGGTTTCATTCAAAGGTCATAATGTTGAAGGAAAAACACCAGTAGGATATTAGGATTTTCATATAACTTAATATTTTACAGAATTTTTTTACATGTGTATCTTCCAGCTATATCATCATAACTTATTTTATTATTTCCCTCATATCTTAATGTTTTATGCTTCCTACCATACATCATTGTCTTTCTAAGTTCACTCATATGGTAGGTCAAAGGTAATATATATATTTGGATTACTAACATTTTCTGGCATTAGGGATTTTCAGAAAACTTTAATAATTGCAATCCTGACATATACAAGGTACATGTATATATTAAATACACTTAAAGTCCTTAAGTTTATAGAATACAAATGTATAGCAATCGTAAGAAAAGATATGACAAGAATGGGGTCGTATGAATCCCATATATCACTTCAAGGTTTATTTTGATGAAATGTTTCTAGGGACACAAGAATTATGTTTCAGCCTATGTTGTCCAGATGTTCTTGTTTTATAAAGGTACAATTATACTTCAATACCTGTACCGAGTCTGTTTAAAAGTGTACATGCAGTCACTTTTGTGTTTCAGCCCTTGTGATTCAGTTTGTCAGTCACCGGTTCACAGATTATCATGATCCAACAATTGGTATGTTTTATGAGCTAAATACTTTGTAAAGATGCAAATATTTATAAAGAAATATAAAATTACCATAGTAACAGCTTGTACAACACAGTACTTCAAGACTATGCACTACCAGTTTGCACCATATTGTAAGCTCACCTGAGCACAAACTCACAAAAGTGCTCTTGGTGAGCTATTGTTTTAGATGGCCCTCCAGTGTCCATAATAGTCAGTGGTTGGTCACTAGATGTCTACTATTTGCACGAAACTACATCTCCTCCTCAACTGCTTAGCTAATTTTCACCTAACTCTACAGGAATGGCTCTTGGGGCATCCTCCTTCAAAGTTGATTAAGCTGTTCTGGTCAGCTCTTAGTCTATATGATGGGTCACCAGAATTTAAATAGCGGAAACTAACAAAATATTTTTTTTCAAAAACTCAACAAAGATTGTTCAAATCATGCCCTGTGGGTCAAAACTGGCCTTGACTGAGGGTTCAAGTGATTTATTTAGGCTTATAAAGTTTGTTCAAATCAATCTTGCCCCTGAGATAACACTAGCCATGCCCCAGGGGTCAACGGATTACAAATCAGGGTAACCCCTTTCTATAAAGTTTCAAGTGGTATCTTTTTTGTTTAGTTTAAACTCTTAAGTGACACAGAAATGTATATGGGACAAATTGAAAATCGTAGTGACTGCTATTTTATGGTCCTGTGCCATAACTGGCAAAGACTTGATAATTTACCACTGAAATTAAAACTCACCATTGGTCAGCCTGATCCTTGATTGTCAATTATCTACAGTTGTATTGCATGACTGTGATTAATATCTACAGATATTTTGCATGTGATTGTAGAGGACTCCTATCAACAGCAGGCCCGTATTGATGGAGAGCCAGCACAACTGGATATCCTGGACACTGCTGGACAGGTATGTATACAACATCACGGAAGTGCTGTACACGGGTGGTATGGGAAAAATTGTAGCATTGTAACTGATATATACTTTCTTAATATCTGAAATCAAATACTAGTACTCTGGTAATTGACTCATTAAACGGGTGGGACTGACAGCATTGGGCATTTGTGTATGCATGCTTGACATTCAAATGAATGATGTGAGGACAACTTGATCAAATGGCTGTGGGCATAGGTTGATTGAATAGCTATCATTCATGATACCAGTATGTATTTGATGTTCAAACATGTAACTAGTTTTGGGCCGGATGAAGGCCTGCTTCCTTGTGATGGTGTACAGGGTGAGCATGTGTAAAGTTTGTAGTACTGGTATTTACTAGTATGTACTTTAGTGTGCTTTTTCTTCAAAATTGGGTCTGGTAATCGGCCCCATTCCCAATGTAAAAAGTATATATTTTCCCAAATGGGAGCTAAATATTCCCAATGGAAGGTTTCCAAAAGAAAAAAAATGTTTTTTTTCTTGACCTCAATATTTTGTTCATCTCCCATCCATTTAAGTTCAACCATAGTAAATGTAATACTGAAAACACTTGTATTTTCAGGTTTGAAGGATTTTGTTAGCAGAACAAATACAACAACACTTATTTCCCAATTTCAGTAAAAAAACTGCAAAATTTCATTATCCAAAGGGACCCGGCCCCATTCCAAAAATATTGAAAAAACACACTGTACCTCTCTTTTTGTATTCTAGTAAATGTATTTTGCCGTCAAAATGTGCTTGGAATAAAAACTTATATTTTGTTGATATTTAAAGCATAAACGGAAATCCAATTTAGACAGAAAGTGTTGTCCCAGATTAGCCTGTGAAGGCTTTTGGTGATGTTCATACCAAATCTCAATTAATCCTAACTTCTGTTCAAGTACATTTGTAATTCCATGAGAGAGCCAGAACATGTGTGTGTGTGTGTGTGTGTGTGTGATTGTTCTTAGATTAATGTACAATTGGATGATAACATAAAGATGTTTGCTGCATGTTAACATGGATCTAAAAATTGGTTTCAAGATAGTTATAGTTTTGCCCTCCTGTCTTACATAAATCTTGTTCAAAGAGTTGACTAAGCCTTTTGTACTTATGGTTATGCTCAGCTACATCTAAGTAGAGATAAATGTATGCATATAATAGGTAGCATACAAGTATATTGATTTATTGGTGTCGTCCCGATTGTCCCACATTTAGAAATTCAATACACCGTACAAATAGGTGTGAAGAGGCGTAAGATGGGTAATACAAGTATAAAAAATATCATGTCTAGGATTTATTATGATTAACTACGATCAAAGTATAAAACGATAATTATCTATTGTTTGTCTGCTGTAACATAAATACAATTTAAATTTAAAAAAAAAATAAGATAAATAAAAACTGTTATTTTATATAATTAAATAACAGTTGAACATCTCAAACATGCAGTAATATATATCCATGCGTTATCAATAAATTAACCTAACTTCACTTTTTTCAAAATTCCACGTTATTTATTTACTAATAAACACGAAGGGATGAGCATTATGCTTGACGGATTCAGATTTGTATTTTAATATGTATACTTGTATACTCATTGATCTTATAACAGTGTTACTTATAACTAAGTAGTGTTAGTATGCCATTCGAATTAAAGTATACAGAATCTTTATTCAGAGGGGAGATTAAATAACGGATTGAATGATTGATGCTTTGAATCGAAATATTAAGATTAAATGGAGATTGTTAAATAAACAAATTACCTGAGATTGTTTGATTTTTTAATACATTAATATTTCATTTTATAGGTATTAAATCGATTGGTGATTAAATATAAAATGTTAATAAAGTGTGTCTATATTCCCTCTATTGGAAGAAAATAAAAATAAAATATTTATCGAGAAACACTTTTGTGTTTATGTTTTGTTAATTTAATCAAATAAATACACGAAATAAATACCCCTTTTCGAGCCCCAGATATGCGACTTACCTGTATTTTCCGTTATCGATATTTTACT
The DNA here is from genome assembly GCF_020536995.1 of Dreissena polymorpha. Lineage (NCBI taxonomy): Eukaryota > Metazoa > Mollusca > Bivalvia > Myida > Dreissenidae > Dreissena > Dreissena polymorpha. The sequence continues at coordinate 47,665,281 of NC_068358.1, read as the reverse complement.
CTTAAAATAAAAATGTGGGACAATCGGGAGTAAACCGATTTATTGAATGGCATGCCAGTATATTGATTGAGAGAATGGCATACCAGTATATTGGTCTCTTAAAAAGGTAACTTAACTAGTTGGCCAAATAGGTGGAGTATCGTATTCAGTAAATGTTAAACATAAGGGTTGTTTCAGATCAGAAACGAAAATAACAAATAAATTGAATTAAATGTATGTGTAATAAATGTTTGCAGATGTTTGCAGACAGTAAATTATAATTTCTGTAACTGGTTCTGTTGTAATAGTTATACTATCTACATAAGTACAGGTATAGCGTAGATGAAGGTCATTCTTCGTAAAATGATTATGATGCTATGAAGTAATTTAATTGGTTAGGGTTGTGATTTCATTTATATTGAAAGTGAATTATTAGTGTTATTTTATTTAATGAAAAAGTATTAACATATTATGTCTCTGATTGCAGTTGGAGTTTACAACAGTGCGAGAGCAGTACATGCGTCACGGGGAGGGGTTCATCCTGTGCTATTCAATAACAGACCGTCGGAGCTTTGACGAGCTCCTTGCACACAAGAATCTGATTGACAGGGTCAGATGTAACGAGAATACGCCTATCATAGTTGCTGGGAACAAGTGTGACTTGGAACAAAAACGCAAGGTATAAATAAGTTAACAATTATAAATTAGTTTTTGCATTTTCATTTCCTCATAATACACCCCACATGAACTTATCATGATACATTCTCAGGTACAATATAACAGTAAATAAATTACCCTTTCCTGCTTAAAAGCGCATTTTGACACGTTGGCAGTCCCTTACCAATTCAAATTAATCAAGTGCTTAGTCAGTTATCACGGCTTAATTTACAACGCTAAGATAATGATGATCAGCAAACAGCATGAAACCTTAACAGACTGTGAGTTACATGCAGGCTTTCCTGGGTTTATGCTGGTTTGCTTTAAAGTGTGAAAGGGTTAAAATATCATTATTATTGCATGTCAGGTATCTACGGAAGAAGGTCGACGACTAGCAGAGCAGTTGGGCGCACCATTTTTTGAGACGTCGGCAGTTAATCGCCAGTGCGTTGACGACGTGTTTCACGGCATAGTGAGAGAAGTCCGTCAGAAAGAGTACGATGAACTTGTGGAGAGCGAGAGACTTGCTAAGAAACGACTCAGAAAGAAGCGCATGCACGCCTTATTCAGTAGACTTAACATTTTCAAGCGTAAATCACCCACTGCCAGTAGTGGAGATTAATGAAATGATTTATGTTCTTTCGTTTTAAATTTATTTATTTGTTTCAGTTTTTTGTGTGAATTAATTCGTTATTGGTAAATTGTTATTGATATTTTTCTCTGAGATGGTATTTTGTAAGAATTGAGCTTTGAAATGCATTTAAGCCATCTACCTAAACAATTTTGTTTTATGACCATTGTATAATATGTAATAAGCAAGTAACATTTCAGAGTGGTTCAAGAAAGTGGAGGAATGGGGAAGCTTAAACTTAGTCTGGTCGTATCAGTACATGTTTTAGTCCTTTACCACTTAGATATGTATTTTACGCATTTGTAGTCCTATAAAAAGTTAAATTTAATTAAATACCTTTCTAACTAAATTCAAGTTTTAAAGGCTTCATTTCCAACCCTTAGATACTGATGAGCAGCAAACAGTATAAAACCTGAACAAACTACGAGTTACTCGCAGGCTGTTCTGGTTTTATGCTGTTTGCATATAGCCATTTTCACTTTGCTTCTGAGTGGGAAAGGGTTAAGTTTTGTCTTACAGACTTACATATACTGGTATATGATTGTAGTTTTGTAAGCTGTTTTTTCTATATTGGTTTGTTTTCCTGTACATAACCATAATAGGTTATTACTCTTGAAATGTCAACAGGGCTTGCGCTGCCATTCACCAAATTAGCCAAAGGCTACAAATTAGCAAATTTGCCTCAAGAAAATTGTATTTGGCTACAAGAATTTCTGCATAAAACCGCCATACTGAAAATAATTACTATGTTTTAAGGTGGCTCAAGTAAACTTTCAGCCAGGGGGAGCCCCGGGCAAGATGGCATTATGTATAGCTTGCATACTTATTTGTGGATTCCCTTTTTAGGTAATGAAACATGTTCAATACCAGTTTGTGTTGTATAAACTATCTTGAAAGGTGCTTTTAGTTTAGATATTAAGATGTGTTTGTTTTCTCATTTTGAGGTCATATCAGAAAATTGAATACATGTATGATTCACCATGGCAGAGACGTAGATAACCTTATCTACCGGTACGTCTCTGACCATGGTTTTAACTTTCTGAACTTTCATTCATTGCATTCTATGATAACCCAATATGTATACTTTTACTATTTCACTTTGTAATAATAGTGTGTGGGCTATAAGACGATCTTAATCAGGGCTAAACATTAATATTTGTCCACTAGCCGATCACGATTTGTTTTCTTGTCAGGAAGATTTATTTTTATGATAATTAATTATAAAAAAAACAAGATTATACTTGAATGGTTCCAGGTTCATTATGCATACAGATGATTAAGTTTCATTTATGTTATAATGCTTTTCAATGATGACAATTTCAAGCATATTTCGTAACAAGATTTCAAAGAATGTTCCCATTTATTTATACTTTCGTGTAAGGAATATCTATCTTGCAATTTGCAAGGTAGTTTTTTCTTTGTGATTTTTAGTGGAACAATGATAAGTTATGTTCTATAAGACATAATCTTTTTAATTCTGACATGGAAATAAGGTTTTGTTGTGTCTACCTTGTGTAGGACCTTGTTATCATTCTTTTGTTTTCAATAATGATACACAAGTGTTTCCAAAACCAGATATTTGTTGTGCAATAATAAAGGTCAGTAGCCTTGTGATAGAAAAGTTATTGGCATTTTTCTATGCAACAATATTTATCAGCTGTTGTTAAACACAGTTTCTATTTTGTTTAACTGTTTAACACAATATTTTCAAACACACAAGTCTACACAAACTTATATTTTTTTGTGTTTTGAGATATTTTCGAAGAAAAAACATTCCTGTCATTCATAAACACACTGAATACATATAGCACCGTAAATGTTTGTAAATAACACCTGTATATCATGACAATGCCAAAACGCTAGCTATTCTGATGAGCCTATATGTCAGACTGTACAATCTTATCTCTTTCAGTGCTGGAACCAAATTTTGAAGGCCTTTGCAAACAGTTTGGATCTAGGTGAGACGCCACAGAACGTGGCGTCTCATCAGGATCCAAACTGTTTGCTATTCTGATAGTATTCTTTGAAAAAATCGAAGAAAATGCTAATTTTAGAAATTCAGCAGAAGACATTTTAGCAGACTACAAATTTCCCAGCATGCAAAGGGTTATCCGAGACGACAATTAGTGCACATGCATCCAGTCCGGTTTTCTCAGAGCACAGCTAATATTGGTTTTATATGAAGCATCAGGTTATTTATGTTCTAATTGCAGCCAAATCATGTTCGAATAGTGTCCTGATTTGCTGATGCTAACTTTTTTTAATGTTCCAAACATCTAGTTAACAAAAAACAACCAAAATTATGCAATTTTAAATTAATGAATGTCGTAGTGAATAGGTGAAAAACTTATTAAACATTTAGATAATTTAGTTATGTCTGGCGACTTTCAATGACAAATTCAACAACATCAAAGCTTAATTTATGTTTTTCTATAATACATGCATAATAATTTAAAACCACCAGCAACATTTTACATGTATTTGATGGAATATGATTACATGGTGCTACTGTATTTAAACATAATACATATGGAAAAACTCATGTTTAAATTGGTTCTAAATAATGTTTCCATTTTTGTTTGACTGAACACATAGCATAATTTATATTTACTTGTGACTGTGATAAAAACATCTATAATGTGGAACAGTTTCACATAATAATGCTTCATTTACTTCTTCCAGATGGATGGCTTTCGTGCAATGACATGGCAATAAGTAACTTAAACACTTTTTCATGCTTAATTTGATGTGTAGATGTCAATTTATTACAAGTATGAACATTGTAAAGTGCTTTTGTATATTTGGAATGAGTAGTTATATTTAGGTATGAAGTTCAAGCAAAATGTAGCATTTATATTAAATAGAAGAGTAAACTTCACAGCCTAAGTTATTATTTGCAGGAATTATTTGCATCGTTCAGTGTCCTTTGTGCCTTATTTGTACTTGATAAAAGATCATTAGAGAGTGCTGATGTTGTTGGTTCCAGACATCATCATCAATGTGGCTTGGCTGATACTGCTTCTTGCTTAGGATTCATTCATTTGATTGTGCTGTACAGAACATTGACCCAATTCTTGTGCTCCCTAATCTTTAAAAGGCATGTTATTATTGCATGGTTTAGTTTGGTTTGTTATATTCTAGACACTATTTATAATATTGTTGTCTTCAATTTGTTTAGATAACAGATTGTACTTAAGTACTTTTGAAAAGTTTTACTAAAGTAAATAGATTTTACTGTTAATTTTGCGGTGTGTATTTTGCCTTAGAACTAGTTTATACTTATTTCAGTTATTTTGTGTACAAATACGTCGTATTATTTAAAACATTTGTGATATTGAACAATTTGGTGTTGTTTATATTATTTTGATATTGATTTATTTTTGTGTATATTAATTTTTAGCGAGGCTTTTTTCTGAGAAAACCCGAGGTATTGTCATAGCCTGCTCGTCGTCAGCCGTCCGCCGGTGTCGTGCTAAAACCTTTACATTGGCTCTAAAATCAAAGTGCTTCCACCTACAACTTTGAAACTCCATATGTAGATGCACCTTGGATGAGTTCTACATGCCACACTCATTTTGGGTCACTAGGTCAAAGGTCAAGGTCACTGTGACCTCTAAAAAAAAAAAAATTCTGACAAGCTTTCTCAGCCGAGTGTGGCACCTGTTATGTGGTGCTCTTGTTTGTGTTCTGTCATGCAAGCCTATAGTGATGTCTAAAATCAAATATTATTTATTACATTTTTTAGGTTTATTCTCACCATTAACAATACTTTATAGTCCAAAATTGTATATCTAACGCAGTCCTTATTGGAACGAGTTTACTTTCTCTTAAAATAGTTTGTACAGCACATACTATTAATTTCGTTTCGATAACACGAGTTCTAAACCTAACCATGTCAAAAAACTTTTGTGGGGATTTGGCATGAGTCTTTATTCCCCCTTCCATTGATGTAGGCATGGCATTTATCAGTGACCAGTTAACGCACCAGTATGTGCACTTTGTACAGGTGAACTCGGCTAAGCTTTGTAAGGAAGTGTTAAATGACTGCTGTGTTATGACTGAAATTCTGTATACAAAAAAATCATGTACTAAACATAATAGGTAAAAGCTATTTTGTATTTAATCCATTTTGTGAAGATATGGCCAGTAAAATGACAGTTTAAAATGGCAAAACTTTACTGAAAATAAATAATCTGTGCAATTCATATTGTGTGTTTTAAGTCCGATATAAAATGAAATGACTCATTTCCTTGGGCAACGGTTCAGTGTTTTTTAAGTCACTTATGTTACAGTAGTTAATATTATAATTATTGTAGTAAACTTGTAATAAAAACTTGTTGCATTTCTGTTAGCTTTCATCTTTCATAGTTGTGCCTGTAGTTTCATCACATATTCTCAGTTAGTTCAAATTCTGTGGTATATCTGTCTAGTCATTTCAGTAAATTTATTAATTAAACATTGATTTACACAGTATGCTAATGTGCCTTTATCATGCATATATTCTTAGATGACCACATTATATGTCGTTCATTTATGTTAGATATAAAATAAAGATTAAAATACAACATCATTTTGCTCTTTTCTCTTGACCATATGCCACAAGATTTACCAATATTTTGTTACGAGGTCAAAGGTGCGACCCAAACTGTTTACATTTTATGAACAAGGCTTGCATTTACTTTCAGATATGATGAAACTTACATGACAGCAATTTCAGAAGTCCCAGGACAAACAGACTGTCAATTACTCACACATTTATTTTACTGCATGCCCTGTACTCAAGTTATTTACAAGACATGCACATCAAAAACCATGAAGTCCCGGCTGTTTGCACAGTGTGACACAAGTCCCCACATAAGCTTAGTAAAAACAAGAGTTAAACTTAAATAAGAAACCAAAATAACTGTTTTGATACAAGCAGTTAGCTTAAAATAATAAATTCGAATCATTTTCCAATGCTGATATAATGGTTCCTTTTTTTAAAACGATCACTAAAGAGTTTTTTTCTGCATACATTTCTCTTTATTTATGAAAAAGCGTATAACAGCTTAATCTATTTATTTAATTAAAACAATGCTTATAAGAATTGAAACTATTTTCATCATTTGTTTCATAATCCTCAACTTATTGAGACCCTTTTAAATACAATGTAGTTTTTTGTGGGAAGAACTAGCACCTTTTGTCCTCATAAAGATTGTTCCAATTTAAATGGAGAAGAAACACTATTCCATTAGAAAGGCGATCATCAAGTTCAGGCCATCCTTACTACCCACAGGTAAATGAATCCAAAATGTCCAAGGTTAACAATTCGTAAGCACAAGCTTCAAATGTTTATTACAAAAATGCTAAAAAAGCACAGTTTTATGTTAGTACAATAAAATGAATACTTTTGTGTGACAATTTCAGTATAATGCATAACCATTTTGCATTTTAAAATGATAAAATATTCAATAAGCATTAATGCTATAGACAGTAAGGTAAACAAATGGTTTCTTCATTTACCTGCCATGATCATTTAAGGAAATCAATCATAAATACCTTCATTTTTTAATACAAAGAAAACACTATAACAATATCTTATTGCAAACGGAATACAATTTCAATGGTGCCTTACTTAAACCTTTCCAATATCAAGCACATTTTGTTCAAATTCAAATAAATTAAAAAAGTACACCTTGTAGACAATTTGTTTAATATTAAAGTCCTATAAGTTCAGGTTGCCATGGAGATTATTCTTCACCCCCCTCGCCACCCTGTGGGGGTGGGGCACTGTGACCTCCACCAGAGGGCGCATTTAGGGCATCCATCTGTTTCTTGGTGCCAGACACAATGTCGTCAATACGCAGCAACAGGATGGCAGTCTGAAAATGTTATAGACCCTTTACAATCAGTAACACACTTTGATGGGTTTGTAGTCCCTTGAAAAAACAAATTCAAGTTAAGACCTTACTTACTATATGTAGATGCAAGTTATATAGGCTTCATTTTCAAGCATAAGGTACTGATAAGGAGCAAACAGCATAAAACCTGAACAGACTGCGAGTACTTGCAGGCTGTTCTGGTTAAAAGCTGGTTACAAATAGCCAATTTTTCTTTGCTTCAAAGCAGGAAATGGTTTAGTTATATTGTATTTATATTTTTTTTATTAAAAAAGTTAAACAAGATAAGTATTGATGCAAAGCATCGAAGGGCGTCGGGAATTTCAGTGTAAAAGGCACTCAATGAAGTTACATGGAACGATTTTTTTCTACTGTAAATATTAATATATTGGCTGATTATTTTAAACAAAATAGAAAAAGATACTAGTATAACCATTATATATTTTTTTGAGTTATAACCCCCAAATAACCATTATTTATAATGTTGTGTTATAACCCCCAAATAACCATTATCTATGATTTTGTTTTGTAACTCCCAAATATTTCATAGTTCATTTTATTTACATTGGTTTCTTTTTTTTTTTACTGGTATCCGTGTGCAGTTTTCATTAATGGAACAGAACTGTGTAGGTTTTAAACAATCTGCTTCATCTTGTAAGCGTAATTTCATATTTTTCTCAACTTCAAGGGGAGATGATTCTGATCTTATTCTTACGTTGCTCATTTACAATAGGGGTTGAGTACTCATTGATATGAAATTACTGTAAAAGTTTGAAAAAAAATTGAATGAAAACTGTAAATTGTATAAAGAAGCTGCATTTCACAATACTTTGAAATTCAGTAAAAGATCATAATAGATTTATTGCTCCGATATTCATCATTTTCAATAGGGTTCGAGTAATACTGATATAAAAACACTTAACAAGTTTGGAAAGATTCAGACGAAAGTTGTGAAATCTTTTAAATAAGTGGAAATTGTTTATTTTGTCAAATTTAATAGAAAAAAATTCTGGACCTATTGTCCCGATGTTTCTCATTTTAAATGAGGTAAAAATGCTCATTGACATGAAGACACTGTAAGTTTGGAAAGAATTAATCTGGTGAAAAATGTTGACATAATCACCTAACCAAGCAGTTTTTCACTTTTATTTTTAAATTCAACATTGCTCATATAGAGTTTGGGGTTGGGTCCACATTGTTAAAAAAAAACCTGTGAAAAATTGGGAACAATCGGATGAAAATTTTGGACTTTGAACAACGATTTCAAAATTTCTCAAATGCTAAGGAAGATAACTATGGACGTAATGGTCGGATAATGCTAAAGGGCCCATACCACCTGGATAGTTATACGTGTCCAGCTTCGTGCTCTATATGTGGTTCTTAAAAAAAAACTCTGAGGAGTGCTTAACTTGACTCTAGGGAACAGGTTGCCGGGACACAGCTCCTCCTTGATAAGTGGCTGCTTCCTTTATCGCAACTCATTGTTACAATCAATAATACGTGTCGCGCTTCGCACTCTATATGTGGAAGGGATAGTACTTAGGGTCTATGATAGGCAACCATAAAAAAACATGGATAATAGATGTGTTGTTTGCATTTATTTGTTAATATAAAAACACGTTTATTTTTTTATAAGATATTTAAGTGATGTTAAGTGATGTAAGAAATTTTAATTAACGTTGTCACCACGAAGCATCCATTAATTTTAATAAAAATGTCCAATTGTAGTAAAATGGATTTAAAATGTCTACATAAAATAATGCTTTATTATATTTATTAACCTGACTAAAAAAAATTGTCAGCCGCCGAACTGTTCCGTTCGTGCCGGAACCTGGGATGGAACCAGGGGCCTTTAGATGATTGTTGCGTAAACAACTTCAGTCTAACGCTCTCCCAACTGAGCTATTCCGGCTGTCATTATTTATGTACTGCTATTTGGTGAAGTTGTATATAGCAATCGTTATTATATGTCTATTAATAAACTAATACATTGTACGTTTTCGTACCACTACCCCTTCCAATAAACTTGCTTGCTCGATAGGTCGTCAAATATCGTACTATATAGGCTAGGTATATTAGCCCAAAAAAACACTTAACCTCAAACTAATTCCTTCACAATTGGTATCTACAGTTTTCAATTCTAAAATGAAAGGAGAAGCTTAGAAAAAAAGTCCTAAGCTGTATTTTGATGGGAAATGTGTTTTTTGGGGGAAACACGCCCTTTTCATAATTTTCATCACACATTTTTGGAATTCATCTACTACGAAAGAATAATCATACATGTTCCATTTATTTCAATGTTAATTTATCATTTTATGGTGGAATATGATATATATGTAACATTTTTCAAATTATCTATCTTGAATAAGTGATATTTTTTTCAGAAATTACATTTTTCAGTCATTTTGTAAGTAATTTGATGAAATAACATGTGATAAAGCATGAACCCTTATCGTTTCAACGCTAGCAATTATACTAATCAATCATAGTACATTCTAAGACTTTGCATGAAAGAGAACTCTAAATGTATGACAGTTGATTTAGCTTAACGTTAACATGAAAATATTTCATTCAACATATGACAAATTGACTAAAAAATCGAAATTTGCGTTAATTCGATGAAGTTTTTTTATAATCAAGATATTTCTGCATTTTCAATATGCTTATTGAATAATTAAAACATAACAACTAGCATTAACAACTTAACAATAATTCTTTGTTAATGGCAATATTCAAGCTACATTACAGTTTCGGTATAATATTATATTATATGTCATATAATATGATATATATTAAAACATTTAACACCGAAAGTGTGTTTGAAATATACAATCTCATCTCATTATTGATTTGAATTTTAAAAAAGGATGATACGTAACAATTAACACTACTAGCTGAGCAATTATGCTTTGCTTATGTAAAGTTACAAAACATTTGATGGTTTATGTTGAACACTTTACCAATTGCATTTACATTGAAAGATATCTGATTTTTTTAATTCTAGATATCCAGCTCTTCAATAATTGACTGTACGTTACTACAACTTGTTCCTTTGCATTCACCACAACAACCTGTGCATTTTAAACCATGTTTCCGACAGCTACATCTTTTGGTATCACAACCGGTTTTACAGTTACATCGTATGACATTTAATAACCGCTCAGGCGCTGCTAACATACACTGCAACGCCGATGTATCGCGGACCGTTATATCGCGCTGTCCAATATATCGCGCTTTGGCTATGGCTCCCAAAAATCCGACAAGCATAATCACTAAATGTCATGTTTTAATCTGAGAATTCGCTAACTGGAGCAAAAAAAACCGGTTCTTGCAAGTATTAACACCCTATATGTCACGGCTTACTATGGCACGCAGTGAAGCGTGAAAAACAGTCGATAAGTGACAGTGTTGTGTACACACGGCTGGGGTTGTTTTTAACACTTAACAAATAACCAATAAGTGTCATTTCAAAGGTAATTATGGCAGTTTACTGGTATATAAATCGTTTAATTTCGGTACTGGTCATGAATTTCTTTGTTCTAATAAAAAGCGCGCGAAAATTGGCGTGGGTGTATTTATTTGTAAATAAAAGTTTCGTTACGGGTACAACATTGAGATAATTTAATTTCCATAAAAAGTTTCGTTGTAAATTTCAACTAAACTACCGCGGTATCTCGCGAATTATGTGGCATTGACATTTCCTCTTAATAAAATATCATTCAAACACGCTGTATCGTTAACGTTACGCTGTTTCAGTTTCTTCATTAGGACTATTTATAAGGGTAAATTCGAATCTATGCACAATTATATTTTAGACTTTTTTTTAAGGCAAGAATTTTTTTTTAACTGTTTCGCGAGCGATCGTTCAAGAAAATGAAAACAATAATTTACATTTTGGTTTTTATGATAAATACAGATACGTATGTAGTTATTAAAAATGTTTATTGTAGAATTGGTTTGCAATTATTACTATAAAAATATGTAGCATCGCCGTATATAAAATGAAAACATTGGGGAAATTTGACAAATTAACCGCAATACAATTTAGTTAGACATTTCTCGAATTATATCGCGCGCCGGATATATCGCGCTCGCGATCTTTGGATCCCAACAACCGCGATATATCGGCGTTGCAGTGTATTACACTTTACAGGTGTCAACAAGTCATTCTCTTTTCTCCAGCCCCACTCTTATGGATTTAGTTCACAACCGACCCAGGTTTGGACTTGTAAATATGTTCTAAAGCTATGAAACATTGCTGCCGCCTTAGTTGGAGGAAGAGTTTCAACTTGTACCACATTGTTACTTGTGTTAACCTTTTGCACAAATTTTCTAAATCGAAGAGCGTCAAAATCCTCAATCTGATTTCCGTTGTAAACACATTTGAATGCGTTTTCTCCTGCTTCCTCAATTGTAGAATGTAAAGAAGTGTTCATAAAAACTTTTGCTTGGTTTTTGAAGTTCGAATCATTCAAAGCTTTTTTCAGAACAACACCCTTTCCAATACCATATATCCTCCATGTGGTGTCACAACCTGTAAATGCATGTATAAATGGTAAAATGTAACAAATATCAGACCCCAGCACTTTTTGTGTTTCAGTAATATCCCATATCTTCTTTCTTTTAACACTAGTCTTTGTGTCCGACTTTAGGTATATTCTTTTTCTGTTCAAATGAGCATGATGACAAAGCAACACAAGCAGGTCAGTGTCCTCTCCAACAACGACTACATTATCATCAGTTGAAATATCTACAGCAGTTTTAGCGATCAGAAGGTCGGCATCATTGCTGGCATTAAATACATGACAACCTTTATCAGTTAGATGTCTACCTAATAATTCAATAAAGCATTGTTTGTTGTTTTGATTAAGGAGAAACTTTTCTTTTTTGGTTTTGAACGGTGTACTTTCATTAAATAAAATTCTAATGCCTGTAGCTCCCTTTGATCGACGCTGATGTGTAACATCTTTTATTGAAGGTCCATTAATGTATCCGTCAAAAACGATATGTGCTTTTCCATATTTTTGTTCCACCAAATTTGTATATCGAGTACATATTTCGCCAAAAGATGCACCATACGCCCAAGGTATACGATGTAGAAGTGAGCCACCATCAAGTACATATTCAACATCTTCTGGAACTTTATCTACTCCACAAGCTCCCAAATCCCAAATTCCATTTGCAAGTAATGGCTTCTGTGCTTCCCGAAGGAGACCAGACGAATCAAATATTGAGGATGGATTGGCTCATAACTCATAGCTAAAAAGTGTTTCTGTGTCTTCGATAGTATAATCTGCTGCAGTGATCAGTCTTTGGAACAGGAGCTGTGGATCAACAGAAATTTCATCACCGCCAACCCTCAAATTGTTCTTAGAACCAAGAGTCACGACCTGATTGGTGCGCTTAAAGCAATATGTCAATACATTTTTTTCTTCCATTTCTTTAATTATATTCTTTCCTATACTTTTAGCATCATCCACATTAACATTATTCTCAGCAAGGGCACCAGTTTCAATGTTTCTTAAGCATTGTTCATCAAGGAAGGGATTATGCTCTTGTAGAAAATCCTTGACGGTGGCCCTGTCCTTATTGTCATGCTGAATTCTAGATTTAGAGCACTCTTTGTGTTGGGGACTTTTTTCATAGGTTTGACCGGAAAAGTCCTGCATTGCACTGTTCATTTCTGAACAGGCAGGCATAGAGAGCAGCCATTGTGCTCGTTCCTCAGACATTCCTCTGCCACGTGTCATCCCCCCTACTGACTTAACACTTCTCATTAGAACTTGTTCTATTACTAGGTCTGTTGAAAGACCCACCCAATAACGCTCGCTTCTTCGTATAACATGATTGCCTTTACAAAAGTGATGGTAAATGTCTGGGTTCATTTCTTCCAAATTTAACATTTGTTGTAGATATATGTAACCGGATTTGAGATAGAGGTTGTGTCCAGCGGAGGCAAAGTATGGAAGCATCCGAAGCAAAGCATTCAGGTGTCCTTTCCAATTTCCTAAGCGCTCAGCTGCTATGAATTGTTGAAGGATGTGAACCATTTCCATGTATTGTAGCCATAATTTTGCAGTTCTGGATTTGGCTACCTCTATTTTAGTTTTGTCATATTGATCCATCATGTTGGCTATCATCAGGTTTCCATGCAGTGTCTCTGGTTTGGTTTCTTTAGTGAGAATTTTATCTATTAAGTCTTCAACAAATATGTTATTGTTTGCATCAATATTAGGTTGTGTATCAGCAAATGATTGCTCAACTAGCAATGTTTCTAAGGAATCATTTACAAGTATATGTCCTCTGATCGCTCTGCTAATCGCTTTACCATTTAACATGTGACCTACTGCATTTGGAGCATACACAGTTGAAAGAAGTTCTGTCAGTCCAGTATTTTCCATTAATTTACCGATACAGCCTAGGAAACTCATTTCTGTGTGAAATCCACCAAGTCTTACAATGACATCCTTTACATCACTTCCTTCAGGTTCGTTGATGACAATATGTAATGCCTTCCAGTATAGTGGTTGGTCAAAGGTTACCACTGGTGTTGTGTTCATCTTTCTTGACTGGCATGCTATGAAGTACAGGGTTGAGAAGATACAAGACATGTCACTAGGATTTAGGTCTAACATTGGCATGAATACTACGCTTGATTTTCCAGGAAAGTTTCCTGTTTGTACTAACTGCATCGTTCCTGACCAACCTGGAAGTTCAGGTTTTAAAGGTCGAGCAAGTTTAATCAAAAAGTTCAATTCTTCAAGTTGATCTTCAACATCGTCAATACTTGACAACTTTTGAAAAAAACATCGATTCCATTTTGTTTGTTGATTGTTTGTAAAATTTAATATCAATTTTTCCAACAGCAATAATATCTTCACCTGTCGTATGTATGCGTGGAATGGTATGCCTTTGTTCCTTACCAGGTGTAATTGCAGCAATGATTCCCATGCCATGGAAAGTGTTAAGTCCATCAATAGTACCAGTGTTGTGGTCTACATTATCGCCAATAAATTGAACAAACTGTTCGTTTGAACTTTCTATTTGTATTCCTTGTGAAACAGCTGCACTTTGTTCAAAACGTTGGACTTCATGGTAGGAAGAGCAAAATCCTAGGCTGTTGAGGGTTTCTATCAGAAACTTGGAACCGAAGTGATGGTGCATTTGAACACCTAACCCAATTTGTAGGGGTGCGATGACTTTTCTTGGTATTGCTGCCTGAATTATAGCTTGACCTATAGATGAAATTTTTCTATTTTTATTTGTACTATCAATGAGCTGCTGCAAAAAGCACAGAAGACCTTCAGGTAAATATTCATAATTTGAATCAATAGACATTATATCTGCTGAAGATGGATACTGTTCTTTTGTTATCTCTGTCATGTTTTTTATTTCATTCAAAATAAGTTTACCTGCAGTTTTAATAATAGCTCTCTTTTCACATTCCTTATCATTTGCATTACTTCTTTTGTAAAATAAATGCAATATAGAATGGGCAGTAGTTTTAAATGTAACAACATTTTGTTTTCCATTAAGTTCAGTTATAACAACATTATTATCAAAATGTTCTAGAATTTTCTTCTTCATATATACGTTACTATAAGAAGATTCACCACACAATTTGTTCTTTTTCTCACAAAGGTCATTCACTGTCATTTGATCAGATTCATGCTCTTCAAAATAATTCATTAACTGAAGAAATGCTTGATCAGAAGAAGTATTAATTGGCCGACCCTTTTTAGGCGTGACATTCTCATTCATATACAATTTTGGTACATTATAACCTGATCTGAAATTAGCAGAACAAGCTTGGTGGTAACGTGCTTCTACAGCAGGAAGGTCATTTGTGGACTCAAGTCCCCCAAGAACAGTAGCACCCCATTCATCACACCTAGATTTACATGATTCCCTTACAGTCAACTCAAATTCTAGAGTCATAACAGGATGAACGTCAATGCCTCTTTTTCCATTTCTTAATTTAGCATCAGAACCACAAAATAAGCATTTTGTTCCAAAGTCAAACGAATTTCCATTTGTTGATTGCCTGGTTTTGGGACTTGACATTAAGTTTGATGTGGATTTCCCTCTACTACTGGTTTGGTTTGGGTGGCAATATGTCTTACGGCAGTCGATATGCACATATTGTCCCGGAACAAACACGATAATCTGGTCTGAAAAAAAGTTAAACTTTTGTTAATTGTGTGTTACAAGTATTTAATTGCTTGTATATAAATATATAAAGTGTTTCATTATAACAGTGGACTATTTAATTTGATAAATACATTAACCTTGATAGCAATGTGTTATTATATTAAATATTATTATATATTTAATGGACATTGTTGGAAACCATTATATAACTTTAAATCTGTTTTATACAATGATGTCGGAATATGACAGAACGAGTGTAATTGCTATTGCAAAATATATGCATGAAGCGTTTACTACTCGACAGAAGTTTCTGAGTGATTATTATATAAAAGTGTTTCACAACGTTATAATTACTCTTATTATGAAAGATATAACTTCAATTAATTGCATGTCAAATTATTATACGATATATTATATACATTGTATGCCCATGTCTTTGAGTTTCATGTTGTTCTGCGTGTTGATAATATATTATTAATAACATATCTCGGTTTTCATCACATTGGATGATTGTTGAATAATTCTATTTTGGGTCGGAGGCCTTGCATAACAATAAACCATTTGTTCTGTCAGGTTATGTTATTATTCGTCATGATTTTAAATGAATACTAATTTATTAGTTAGAATACCTTTATAGTTTTTTGCAGCTAATGAAAGTCCTTGACATCCCTTTTCTCCAAGTTTTGAAACTTGACGGTCATCTTGCTCTCCACAGATGACACACACCTTTTTAGTTATGTCTATACTGGTTACTTCCAGGCTGTAAATATTGAAAATATGTTTAAAGCTACATGCATTTTACACAAATAGTATATTACTATATATGATCAAGTACTTTTTTTCCCCTCAAAAAAATTTTATAAATGCAGCCAGCAGGGCTATGGAAATATATACAGCTATAATCCTAATATAAAGATAGACTTAGCCATTTACTGATGTTTTTGTAAATGATCTCACATATTACTAGTTCATCTTCTAAAACCATATATATTGTTAATTTATTAAAGTACAACACAAAATTTGGTTACCTCATTTTTTGTTATATACAGTTGTTTCCTCATATGCAGGGAAAGCACAGTTGTCTCATGACATCACACACAGGTAAATAATTGACGATCACAGCAGACATGATTCTGAAAAAGAAGGGACAAGCATATTTGTATTAGTGTTTTGTTTGATTCTTTATCCAGACATTATTGTATTATAAGTTAAAGTATTAATGTTACAGTTGCATTATTACATCTGTATATAATAATTAAAAAAACAACAACAGAAACTAGACCTTATCCAGTTTATCATGTATATCTTATTTTTATTCATATAAAGTTTCTTACGTGTAGAGCTATGTCTAAATGGTTTAAAGATATATAAATATAAAGTTCAAATACCTTCATTTTATCTATATGAAGCTGAAAAACCAGCAAGCTCATAATAGCAGACGTGATTTTGATAAACAAACATCTCCCCCTGAAAAAGAATTAAAAACAAAACATTAGTTCTTTATTTAAATTTTCACTGTTTTTTAATTTTGATGGCACTTTCACGCTTCCGTAGTTTAAAAAATGAATCGTGCGATATATTGTTGTTTGTCTATTTAATAATTTAAATATCAATCATATGTGCATATATTATTGATATTTTCATAATATACGATGTAGAAATCTAAACAAATATATAAAGCCGAAAATTGAAAAAATATATAATGTAAAGCGAAAACGAGTTTCCGTCGTCTGCAACGATTTTCATTTTTAAGAAATGGGTACAAATATTAAAATTGAATTTACATAAGACTAGCGTTATTTGTATTATATATTTTGGATTCTGAAACACATTACTTACCTAAAAAATGCTGCTTATGGCTGGAAATAGCCAAGAAAGTGATCTAAATAATGAACGCTGCTCAGAGCACATTGTTTACATCTACACCGGTTCCGGTAAAATACGGTTGTATGGTGTAGTAACGGTACCATCGCTAATTCTTATAATTGACTTCACTTTAAACAGTGATATCTCGGAGACTGCACGGAGATTTTTTTAGGACTTTTTTTTTGGAGTTTGACATGTTATTGATAAATCGGTTGTTGATAAAAACTATTGTGAAGGAATTTGTTTGACCCCAAATTCCTAATATACCTAGCCTAATATTGATTCTCCACTAAATAAGGAAATTAGGAAAACCACATAAATATATTTTGATTATGTTTTGTTTTTATACAAAACCAGAAAGTTTCGCGTATTTGCCCAGTCCCTGTGATCTTTCCCCTGTGATCAGTTGTGAATCAGTTATTAATTAAAACAATTAGCTTTGCATTATTGGCAATAAATGTTGTAATTTATGTAATAGGCACAAATGCAGTACTTATTTACACTAATTTACACAAAAAATCACCACTATGCAAGATATTCTTAAAACAAAAATATACATTGATCTGTAAAATAACTTCTCCTCCCATAAGCGAAAAAAAAATGCATTACATACTAGTCGCCGCTCTCCAGAGCGACGCCAACAAAGGTTTCAATTATTGACACATATTGACAAAATGGGTAAAGTATTTGAACGACACCAATGGTTTTAAAACCCCAAAACTTACAAAAACAAATCTATGCCAATAGGTCAGTTATAGGTACTTACAAACAGGTTTTTTTTTAGATGTTCATACTGCGATTTAAAGAAATATAGTTTTCTTGCACTGACCCCAAAATTAACATCTTCACATAATTTTAAGATGAACATTACGAAAGTTAGGTAAATGTATAAATTATTGTGGTGCATTTGAGACCCTCCGAACATTTAAAGTGCATATTAATTTTTATAAAAAATAATAATAATTTAATGATTAACAGTAGGGTTTTAATTGATAAAACTGTATGTATAACACATCTTATCAGACAGCTATTATTGTATTAACACGATATAGATCAAACCAACCCAACATACGTCTACCCTGGCAAGCTTGCAGTCTCACCTCAATGGCCGTCTTGTAGACCTGTGCCTTCACTGAGTATGGTTCCCACACCCCGTAGTCCTTCATGTCCACGATGTTACCCGTCTCCCCGTCCACGCCCCAGGACCTGCTGTCTGCCTGCGCATGCTTAGCCTGCGCATGGAAGTGTAAGTTAATATTACGCTAGTGCTTTATATATGTTATCAAAAATGTTTGACTAGGATAAACTTTCTGCTAGAAATTCTTCACACATTCATAATACGGTTTTGTATGGTTATATATTGAAGAGTTAAATGAGTTTATGACATTTCGTGGTTTCTTTATGAATTCATTTGTAGCCTTGCTCTCAGAAAATGGGAAAATGCATGTGCCTAGTCCGCACTGGCTAATTAGACAAAACTTTCTGCTTTTATGAAATTCTTCATTTACAGTAATTCTCCAGACGAAAATCCAGTCTAGGCTGAAAGTGTCGTCCCCGATAAGCCTGTGAAGACTGCACAGGCTAATCCGGGACAACACTTTGTGCACATACATTAAGCCCAGTTTTTTCAGAATGAGGCTCATTTACAAACTGGTTCAGCAGCTCATTTAAAGAATGGTTTAGCAGCTCATTAACAGACTGGTTTAGCAGCTCATTTACAGACTGGTTTAGCAGCTCATTTACAGAATGGTTTAGCAGCTCATTTACAGACTGGTTTAGCAGCTCATTTACAGACTTGTTTAGCAGCTCATTTACAGACTGGTTAAGCAGCTCATTTACCGACTGGTTTAGCAGCTCATTTACAGACTGGTTTAGCAGCTCATTTACAGACTGGTTTAGCAGCTCATTTACAGACTGGTTTAGCAGCTCATTTACAGACTGGTTTAGCAGCTCATTTACAGACTGGTTTAGCAGCTGCGCAAGACATTATTTGTTGGCAAAGAATTTAAAGAGAAGGAGAGCCAGCTCTACCCGAAGAGCTGTGAGTGTTCTAATGGTACTGGCACCGCAGTTCTGGATGAGGGTCCTGGGTATAACCTCTAGAGCCCGCGCCACCGCCCTGTATGGCCACTGATGAACACCCGTGATACTCTTGGCTTTCTCATTCAGCGCCTGAAAAACAATACAGAAATTAAGCACTGGGCCAATCTCTTTGTCTGCCATTCAAATAACAGCACTGTAAGGATCAAATTAAGGATTATGTTAAGCTTCGGTACAGATCTAGATAGACAGAAATAAGGGCAGAACATTTATTAACAAACTCTCACATAAATACAGATCTCAAAAAGCATGTTACAGAAACAGACATACGTTTATGTCCTATGGGTGATGAGCGTAATAGTTCATTTTATATAACATCTGAATTGAGTCAAATTACTTCTATACAATTTCTGAATTGTGTCAAAATACTTTTATACAACATCTGAATTGTGACTTATTACTTTGGAACAACCTTTGTATTGTGTTGGCTTTTGTGCATTGATGGAAAACAAATGGGTCTAACTGGTTTATTGTAACGAATTAAATTCCCTTATTATCATTTGATACATCTGATTTTACAACATTTATACAATTTAGAACCAGGCTGATTCAGTTTTTAAAAATCCCACTTATTTTTTTTCTGAGACAATTAAGCACACAAACAATTATCGCAATAAAAAAATGATTTTTTAACTAGTTTTTACTAGTTTTTTTACTACCGCAACACTATTGTGATAGCGATCCTATCCATTGTTCTCAACAAAAGCCTTTTTCAAAGAGCAGAGCTCATATTTAAAATTTGTTTATTAACTTGATTATTTTAACAGTATTTCAACCATTTGACAGCTGTCAGTTTTCTAACTACGACTGCCTGGGTAAGCTTACTTAACCAGCACTAAGTGCAAATACTTATGCCTGCCTTTAACTGAAAACTGCCCTACTTGAATCACATGTAATGGATTATTGGCAATCAAAAGAATTTCATGACAAATGCCCAAACAAGTTTTATGTCCAGGCAGGGAATCAAACTTGCAATCGTCAGATTAGTAGTCCAGCCCTCTAGCGACTGAGCTAGCTGGCCATCATTGTGTCACACCGGTCTTTACTGACCTGTGTGAATGCGCGCTAAGCATTGTGGGAAACGGACTTTTTTCCATCATGGCGTTGGTAAACATAATAAACACGGAAGTGAAAAATGGTAATTAATTATTATCAAAAACAGGCCCCATCAAACCGGGCCAGCTGTAATATATAGTTGGATGCAGTTTGTGCTTCAAAAGGAGCCACTTTTCATGTCAGTCTATTGTTTGTAAGAATCACTAAACACGTAACTTAGACTAACTAAACATGTTGCAAGACTGTAGCTAAAGAAACTTCAGCGTACAGTTTATATAGTATTGACATACCTGTACGCTGAAGCGAACCCCGTATCGAAAGTCAACCAGAGTCGTAACATATTTATGTCACGCTATAAATCAAAGAAAGCTCATTTTCTTGGTTACATTTCTACATATATTGGTGAATGAATATAAATTACTGCATCGGGGAATATTTTAAGGTTCAAATGTTTCAAATGCATCTTACAGTAGATGAAAATAACTACCATCAGTCTGAAATTCACAATTTTGACGCCATTGTCGCTTTGTCACGTGACAAGTTTTCATTTGGATACTTTCGGATCGACCTTGACATTTTTTGCTGAAATTGTAAACATTACTTTCGTTTTCTGAAATCTATTATTTTTTATTAACAACTTATGTCTGGTGGATTATAAGACTGATTTCAGTGTGAATCACGTAGTTTTAAGTAATATGCACTTTGAGTTTGTATTTACACTACCATTTGTTTACAAAACAAGCCAGAATAATCTAAAATACCGAGAAATGTCATTCTGAATTTGAAAACACCTGAGCACATGGTATGTTACTAAAAATAGAAATAACGTCATATGACCGTGAAATCTCGGGAGATTCGCATCTCAAGAAAGTCTGTCACATCGCTGTTTTTCTCGATATGTAAGAGCAGAATAGATAAATTTTAAATGTTTAAGATAGTATTTTGTGAAAGAATATATCAGTTAAATGTGAAAAATGTCAATCTTTCCAATCAAGTGAGCCAATAACTGCATTTAAAAGCTGTTTTGGACCGGTCTTTGTTACCTGTCAACTTTTCGGGAATTTCTGGTTGACTTTCCTATTGGGGATAGTCCATAACTATAAAGTCGCGCCAGTCAAAAATCATAAAAAGCGACATTTAAAGTTATGGAAGCCAGAACTAGCAAGACTGTATCTTCGAAATAGTTAATAAATCTAAATCATAAATAAATATTTATAATTAAATACCTGCTGAAATTTGAGAATGTATACGATTTAAAATAAACTCTGTGAACATTGCAAGGAATCTTACATGTAGGCCTAATGTGTGAGAGGATTAGTCAGGGATAAAATAAAATGGAGTTCGAAGGATCTAACATTTTGAGGAAGACGTCATGGTATCTTGGACATTTGGCACTTTCATATATTTATTTAGTAGATACTGAAAATGCTGAATGTGCTAATTGCAACATCAAAGACAAGCAGGTGAGATTTTTACAGCTTTTTTTTCTTGACATAATATTGTATGTTTTCCATTTAATTTATATGCCAGTGTTTTTTTTCACCATTTTGGGAATGGTTTCCGGTCATTTCCCCCCCCCCCCCCCCCCCCCAGACGTTTCCTCCCCAAGACGTTTCCCCGCAAAGAAAATTCCTCCCCAGACGTTTCCTCCCCATTTTAGTTTTAGTGCAGATGTTCCCCCCCCCCCCAATAAATTTATAATTGTTCGGTTGAAGTACAATCTTTGTTTATTATCAAAATTATTATTTTGTTTATGAAGTCTTTAATTAACTTTTAATATCTATGAAGCAGCTTGTATGGTTTTTTGGTTTTAGAATTGTTTTTTGGAGGGTTTAACTGTGTAATGATTGCATGTAAATCATTAGTAAGTGCATGTTGGTGTACTAGTGGAATACATGGAATATCCTCAAAATCTTACTGAGTATCTTATACATGTTGCTCAACACAAATGCAACCAAGAATAATGTGTAATCAAGACCCGTTTTGAATACACAATTAACACCTTATTTCAGTTTGAGTGAACCTGGGCAGGGTTGTGCAAATGTAGTGTTTGTTGTTTTTTATCCAATTAAATATGGTCAATTGGTGAAATGAAAATGGTAAAATCAAATTAAAATTAATTTCAACACTGTTTTCCTTGTAACAGATAAATATGATAAAGAAATATTTACTTTGTAACTGTCAACATTTTTTTCATGCATTCATATGTTTATTATCAAATTATTGGATGTCACTGATATTTTATTTTTTACTAATAACTCATTTAGACTAAATAAAACAGAATTGAACTTTCCGTGCACATTATTTCATTATTAATAATATAATTTATTAGCAAATGTAATAAAAACTTATTGATATAAGAAACACAAAACACAATTACCCGTTTTTATTAAATAAATTTGTGGAATTTAAGGAAAAATTAATAACTTTATGAATTAAAAAAAAGGTAAATTTAAAGCAATTTATTAATAATAATTAAAACAGTGATAAACTACATAAAAATGTTTTTGTATGATAATGTACTAATCTCATCTTATGAATGACTATCCCCCTTCAAAGATGTCACCTAATCTCATCAATGATGATTAATGGGCCTGTATATTGCACCATAAGTACCCCTTTATACAATAGCTGTTATCTTGTTATATACACTTGCTAATCCAATTAACGCTTGTATATTGCACCATAAGTGCCTGATATATTGTTCAATGGTAGGTGTGTGTTGTTACTTAATATTAGTGAAAACATAACTTTCCTATTATTTGCCTGGTTCTGAAAATATTTTCATCGTTGAGTTTCCTTTAATTTTTAAAGAATATTTTTGAGAGGTAACACCTGAGTACTACAAATCAATGTAAAATGTTCATACTAGCTGTATTGGGACATTATAATTTAAATGTTACAAAACAATTTTATTTACTTGTCTCAAAATAAATATCCCAATATGATATTTATTTAGTCAAAATAATTTGTGTTTCAGTTAAAACTTGGATATAGTTATTATTCTTCATTAAAAATCACAACTATTCCACTTTAAATGACCATCAAAGCTGTGTTTTTACTCAATTTTTCAAGGATCTCAATAAATGAAAGAAACAATACAGTTACTTATAAAAACAATTCTAATTAGATCTATTTAATTGGTAAAATTTGTTTGAGGCTTCCCTAAAAACAACCATAATAAATCATTTCACTGATCTATTGATATATCTATTTAATAGGCAGAATGACAAACAGAACTAGTGTGGTTTCTAGGGTCATAAATCTGGTCCCTAAGCCTTAATTGGTAATAATATGCATGCAGTGTTATGTCTCTGAAAGTGACAATGAAGCAAATCTGCCCTTAGGCTATTTCATTTCACTCACACAAAAGGGGATAACTTGCTATTAATTTAATAGTTACTTCTAACTTGTCTCCTTTCTGTATTAAGAGGGTTTTCATATTTTAAAGTTCAATTGGTCTTCAAAAGAATAAGCAATCAAAGTTCTTGATTTTGCCAACAAATAATGTTTACCAATTGTGGGTCTACTCTACTTTCTTTTAATAATTATTTCTAATTATGTTTTTTTTAATTTTTATATCAATGGAAAATGAAATATTATTTCACTATTTTGTTTAAAAAGTACTTAAAGAAATCCAGGCAAGAATACATGACAAGTAAGGGTTGTGTCAAGAAGGTGCCATTTAAGGCCCTATTATCAGTTTTGGATGCCCTAACCTGTATAGGTGAGAAGACTGTGAGAAGACTGGGGACGTGGGGCATGAGGAACAACTAATACACAGTAATTGACAGGTTCGTGTTGAATCAAGCACAGAATTTCTGAGCATTCATGATTCATTAGAATTGAAAAAAAACAATCAACCAGAAAAATCCAGTTGACCAACTTTGACTTATTTGCATGAACAGGTATAAAATAGTGGGTATTAATAGCTTAAGACATTATTGGCAACATGTCTGTTTAATTTATATTATCAATATTGTTAATTAAGCATGGAATATTAATCAAAATTGGGGGTATAGTTCAATCGACCAGTATTGACCAGTAATGACAAATTTGGGAGTATTGACCGGGGCGGTTTTAACCAGTAAAAACCGCCGGTTAAAACCGGGGGCGGTCGATTGGTGCCAACCCTGGGTGTACTAAAGGAATACTAGAGGAATACATGGGATATTCTCAAAATCTTACACATGTTGTTTTTAATATAATTAAATAGGATCAATTGATGAATTAATTCAGTTTGTGTAAACTTGGGCTGGGTTGTGGAACTATAGTTATTTGTTGTTATACAATTAAATAGGGTACTATGTAACTGTCAAAAAAACATATGCATTCACACGCATATAATTCAATTATTGGATGTCACTGATAATTTCAATTTTACTAGTAGGTAATTAAGACTAATTAAAACAGAATGGGACTTTCCTCGCAAAGTATTTCATTATTAATAATATAATACTATAATTAGCTAATGTAATCAAAACATATTGATATTTTAATAATTTAACTCAATGATATTAATAATATTAAAATTTTCCCCAAAAAAACTAGGGCAGGAAGATAGGAAGGATTTTTTTTTGGAAAATCAACAGTGTTGTCAGTGTAAAATATTTGCAAAGCTTCTTCTGAGTTTGAACTTCAGTTTTGCATTTTGTGACCTGCAACATATTCTATGCTACTTTATTTCACTATGGTAAGTCATTAAAGTGTTATTTATTTTTCAACTATATAATGTGCTAATCTCATATAATGAATTACTACCCCATTTAAAAATGACACCTAATCTAAATTCATTAATACAATAGTTATAACTGTTTTATTGTAATTTGTAACATACTATTCCACTAAAAATGACCATCATAGAACATCAACGCCGTGCTTTTACTAAATTTTCAATGATTTCAATTATTTAAAGAAATAAATTTATCAGGCACTTATAAAAAATATATAATAAGGGTGTCAAAATTTAACAAACTGAACAAGTCAATTTGAACTTCTCTTGCAATGCAAATGGAGCCACTTGAAATATCAAATTGTTCCCATACTAGTCGGCAATATAACTATGACATTGTGTCTTTTCAAAACATGCATCAGACACACCTTCTGAAACTTTTTAAGCGGTTTTGAAAACGCTATTTCATTGCAAACTTTCGTCAATAAAGGATACATGTTGTTATACAACCGAAAGTGAAAGTTCTGTTTTTAAAAAAATGAATAAAGAGCGAAATAGTTGAAAACTAACGAAAATTATAATTGATACTAACATAAGACCGTAAGACTGAACAAAATAATACTTAACTTTTAAATCATAACATGAATGTTTACTTATAAAGCAAATTCTTCATTCATCCGCGGACTTCTTTGTGTCGTAGTCATAAATGCCTCCAAATGGAGGTGCGTGATGCGTCTAAGTATAGAGGTGACAATAACGTAGTGACGTCACCATCTATGTATAGAATGAGCTGGCCATTACATTTTACAACATTGAACAAAATAACCCAACCACAACTGCAACAAAACTATACTGTTCAAAGTAAGAAGATCCCATTTTTATTCAGCTTTAAAGGGATCTTTTCACGCTTTGGTAAATTGACAAAATTGAAAAAAGTTGTTTCAGATTCGTAAGTTTTCGTTTTAGTTATGATATTTGTGAGGAAACAGTAATACTGAACATTAACCATGCTCTAATATAGCCATTATATGCATCTTTTGACGATTTTAAAACCTAAAAATTATAAAGCGTTGCAACGCGAAACGATTGAATAATTTGGAGAGTTCTGTTTTTGTCGTTAAATTTTGTGAAACTACGAAGATTGCTTATATAAGGTATAAAATACATCTAGAATGTGTACACGGCGGAATAGCTCAGGAGGCTAAAGCGTTTTAACTTCAAGACTCTGGCAGGACTCCAGGGGTCACTGGTTCGAAACCTACTCCGGGCAATGTTCTTTTCCTTTTTTAAATTTTTTCTTGATTTTTTACTGGAGCTTTTACGATCCAATGTTTACATTTATCAATATAAAGCATTTAATGAATAAGTTAAAAAAATGCCAAAATCTGTGAAAAGGCCCCTTTAATACTAAAAAATAATTGGGGATATGCTACAAACTGTTAAGCTCGTCTTGGGTTATGGTTAATCAAAAATCACAAACATTACGAAGGAAATGCACGTGTTCTTTTGAATAACATACTTGAACCACTTAAGCTGTGATGTCCAAATGCCATAATATATTAACATGGAATATCAATTTAAACACGAATATCATTCGCAGAATCATCTACACTCAAACATTCGTATTCTCACCTGAGCCAGTGCCATCTCAGCAGCGCCGCCCCCAGGCACAAGGAAGGGCTCCTGCATCACATTACGTGCCACGTTCATGGCATCCTGCAGGTTACGCTCCACCTCATTGAGGATGTCCTTGCTGGCTCCACGCAACAGGATTGTGCACGCCTTCGGGTTATCGCAGTTCACGAGGAACGTGAAGTACTCGTCGCCAATCTTCCTCACCTCAAACAGGCCACAGCCTGTGCCCATGTCCTCCTCCCTCAACTCATCTGTACGGTTGACAACTGTCCCTCCACACGCTCTGTAAGCGAGGTAAAATGTTAATGGTGACCATGCATAAGATAGAATTAGGGAATGGCTATATACTGGTATTTTATAGTTGACAACTGTGGCTCCACAGACTCTGAAAGTTTGGTACAATGAGCCATGTTTTAGAAAAACTGGGCTGAATTTAAATGCGTAAAGTATGACCAAGATTAGCCTGTGCAGGCCGCAGAAGATATTCAGGGCAGACACTGTCCTGCTTTATTGAATGTTTTGTTTGAAGGAAGTCTCTTTTAAACAAAAATCCAGTAAAGGCGGAAAGTGTCATCAATGATTAGCCTGTGCAAAATGCACAGGCTAATCTGGTATAATGCTTTTTCCACATGCATTAAGAACAGTTTCCCTAGAACGAGGCTCATATGTTAATAATTTGGTGACCATGCATTAAATAATAATGCACAATGGCTGTATTATTTTATTGAGCATTGATGAAAAAGAAAATACTCTTGAAGTTCAGCACAAGTAATTTACTGTGGGACCAAGAATGGACAGCTGACAGCACTCAGTAAATGGCAATCCTCAACGCCTTAACTGAGAATTAATTATATATTTTTATCTGGGTCAAGCAGGATACAGCAAGACCAAGTCTGCACATTTCACCATTCTACGTTCTATACAAGCCTTTTCACCTGGCTATCCTGTTATGTTTCCCCCGATATAACAAAAACAAGCAAATTCGTTGAATTGATATCCCCCGCCAATATGCTTCTCGAAACAATAGTGTTATATTTGACACTCAAAAAAGCATTTTTTCAAGATACAAAGGGCCATAACTCCGTTATTAACAGATTGTGTACAATGCCATTTGGCGTGCACCATCCTCTTATCCATATATATGCTCCAGGCCTTAAAGAATTTTTCCAGAGCCACTCGCCCTGCAGGGCGAGTAGGCCTGACAATCCACTCGCCCTTCACTTTAATCTACTCGCCCTGCATTAAAAAAATAGATATCTATATTTATAGTTATGATCAACCAGAACCTTTTTAACCTACGTATCAAAGTGACACTAAACTGCAAACAAATTA
This sequence comes from Dreissena polymorpha, assembly GCF_020536995.1. Classification (NCBI taxonomy): domain Eukaryota; kingdom Metazoa; phylum Mollusca; class Bivalvia; order Myida; family Dreissenidae; genus Dreissena; species Dreissena polymorpha. The sequence continues at coordinate 47,637,323 of NC_068358.1, read as the reverse complement.
ACTACATTATCTGATAGACTTTATTTGTCTCCACCACCTTGCAGATATTTTAAAATAGAACCCTTTTCCATGCTGAGTTTTAATATTTCAGACGAACTTTTACTTAAAGACACGCTTGATTAACAAATTGTTACAATATGGTAAATTTTGGCTAAGGCTACTGATCACGAATTATTCTGTTTATTAATAATTATTGTTTCTGTTTATTTTTAATTAAATATATAAGAAGTATTACAATTTACCAGTTATGTATTATTTTTTTATTGATATTAACATTAAAATGAAATTTTATTCTTCACGGAATGACCAATATTATTTTTTTTCACTTTTAATCGATTAGCTATTATTAAAGAGCACTGACACCTACGAAAAGAGCGCAGCCGATTTCGAGAATTTTTTTTTACTGTGCCCGTGACGTCATTTTTCATTGTCAAAACAAAACAGCAGATTCTTTGTGTACTAAACCTATTTTTTGTTTGTTCGAAAAATTGTTCGCAATTTGTATCGATGTGGCAGGAGTTCTGGAACTGAATTTATATTTCTCAACTTGAAAAACAGCACTCGCCCGGTTGGTCGAGTATTTAACAAACTTTACTCGCCCGACCGTCAACTTCACTCGCACATGCGAGCAGTCGAGTGGATTCTTCAAGGCCTGTATTCATACCAAGTTGAAATGAAATCCGCCAAAAGCACTTCCAAGATATGGCTCCGGACACACAAAAAAGCATTTTTTCAAGATACAAAGGGCAATAACTCTGTTATTAACAGATGGTGTACAATGCCATTTTGCATGCATCATCCTCTTATCCATATATATACTCATACTAAGTTTCAATGAAATCCGCCAAAGCACTTCAAAGATATGGCTCCGGACACAAAGTGTCGGACAGACGGACGGAAGGTCGGAAAAACGGAAGGACAGACAACGCCAAAACAATATCCCTCCGCCTATGGCGGCGGATAATTACTCTCCTGTCTCTACTCGTGCCTTCATCTGGCTATCCTGTTATGTTACCCCGATATAACACAAATTACTCTCCTGTCTCTACTCGCCCCCTCACCTGGCTATCCTGTTATTGTCTGACTTCCTGACACGGCGGATGGCTGTGATGCCGGCCCTGATGAGATAGTGCTGGGCGAGGTCAGACACACCCTTCTCGGTGATGATCAGGTCAGGTTTCAACGCTATTACATCGTTGCACATCTTCTCAATGAACTCTTCCTCCATGCGAAGGATCTTACTGAAATATTGAACAACAGGAATCACTCGGAGAATTTAGTATCAGGCACCATTCTCAGCAGTTTTAAAGTTAACCATATGACTTTTAGATTAACTTTTGTTTGTTCAATCTCAATTATAATTAACAGTTGAAATTTACATACAAGTATTAAACAATTATAAGTCAGTGATCGTTTAAGTTGTCTAGTAATGACAAATAATGAAAATCAGGAACATTAGAAGGACATAATATAGCAACAAAAGACAACAAAATAGTATATAGCCAAATTTAAATTAATTCAGTATAGTGTGCTAAACAAGTAATTTCTTTTTAAAAATTTCCATAATTCACTTACGAAAAATCTTCTTCCTTTGAGATTTCAATGTTAGTCTGCAATTAACAATAAACACATCAATATATATATATAGACTTGAACCTTAAAATTAATGAGTACCAGTGATTACAATGCATTATTTTATTTTCAAAAACGTTATCTTGTTTTAGGACACAAATTATATAAAGAAATGCCCACATTAATAAAAAAAAGAATTTCTTGTAAAATATCATAACAACCTAAACTAATTCTACACATACAAGTAAAATCAGACAATATCCTGTCTATTGATTGCTGCAAACAAATTTCCTTGCTTATTCCTTTTTCATAAACAAGCGCAACCCACCTGGCTTTCTCCTTTCTTGTACTCGAGGTTACAGTCCATCAGAAGGATTCTGGGATTCTCTATACGCCTGATATACATCATAGAAGTGAGTAAGATACATTGACCACATTATATAAAAATTCATTATCTCTTTTATGTTGTCTGACAAGAACGCACTGGAAAATTGCTTGAATTCATTGATAACATTTCTGTGTTATGTTAACAACCAGTTTGACAAGTTTGTATACTTTGAACAATGTGTTGCATACGGCTTTTACAAGCTATGTATTGTGTCTGCCAAAATATATAAAATAAAGTCCTGTATACAACTTACCTGAAAAATCTATTGAAATTAAAAACTTATTTTTCTGCAATGAATCATTTTGGTAATAACTACTAATCCCAAAGTATGTGTACATATTCAAGGAAGCAGTTATGGTATTAGAATCATTGTATTAAAAAAATAGCTTGTATAAAAATGAAATTCCTTTCAGGTCATCACATATGTGCATTAAAAACATTTCCACTCTAGACCCCACACTAAATGCACCTCTTCATTTTGGGGTGAACCACATCTTTGTTGATCATGATCCCAGTCAACACCTCGGAGTCCTCTATTGTACCACCTGGAATCTGTAACAAACCAGTACAAAGTAGACATCTTATGACGTGTAGCAAGTCTTGCAGAATAACCCAAAAGAGAAAAACATACCATTGTTCCGTAACAAAAACTAAGCAAATTCTTCATGATACACAAATTGGAAACAGATCGGCTCTACTTTTTAAAATAAATAAAAAAACAAGAGATTGCCAAGCAATATGGTCCCCTTCCGGTGAAACTCCACCATTTTCAGTTTTTTATATATATATATATATATTTGTTGCCATAGCAACCAGAATTCTTGACGTAGGAACAGAATGAAATGACATGCATAATCTCAAAATTGTCATCTATCCATGTTTCAAGTTTCACCAAATAATATGAAGAACTTTTAAATTTATCGCAGGATCCACTATTTTTAGCAATATTTCTAGTCTATTTGTTGCTTAAGCAACCAGAATTCTTGATGCAGGAACAAAATGAAATGACATGCATAATCTCCATATTGCCATCTTTCCATGTTTAAACAAGAGGGCCTGAAAGGCCCAAAGTCGCTCACCTGAGATAACAAGATATTATTGGGACAAATCTTCTGACCAAGTTTCACGAAGATCGGAAAATAAATGTGGCCTCTAAGAGTGTTAACAAGGTTTTACTATAGCCATATAAGGAAAAATGCCCCGCCCCTGGCAGCCATGTTTTTCAACCAACCCGCATCATTTTTGAACTCATCCAAGATATTATCGGGATGAATCTTCTGACCAAGTTTCATGAAGATCGGACATAAAATGTGGCCTCTAGAGTGTTAACAAGATTTTACTATAGCCATATAAGGAAAAATGCCCTGCCCCTTGGAAGCCTTTTTTTTAAAGCAAATATAATTATTTTCTAACTCATCCAAGATATCATTGAGACCAATCTATTGACCATATTTCATGAAGATTGGAAAATAAATGTGGCCTCTAGAGTGTTAACAAGGTTTTACTAAAGCCATATATAGCCATATAAGGAAAAATGCCCCGCCCCTGGTGGCCATGTTTTTAAAGCAACAAAAACCATTTTCGAACTCATCCAAGATATCATTGGGACAAATCTTCAGACCAAGTTTCATGATGAATGGAAAATAAATGTGACCTCTAGAGTGCTAACAAGGTCATACATTTCAATATAATTTAAAATAACAGATAAGAAGAACATGTGTTGAAAAATGCAAAATAAGCCAGATATTTAATTCTGAAATCGAAAATGTCTGTAAAGTTGAATTTGCCAGCATGTATATCATGCATGTACAATGTCAATCTTAATTTAGTTTAATGGTTGTTTTTAAATTTCTGCAGCGATGTCTATTCATACGACACACAAACACTAACTCCGATCCTAATAAAAAGATGAATTCTTCGGTTATTGTAGGAAATTATTACGAAATATCTTTGTCACCATCGGCCCGGGGCGCTAATTTGTCTTTGCTGCATTTTATGAAATTCGTCTTCAATATCTTGCCTATTTTGTGTTATTGTAACATGTATTTATCAATATATTACAATTTAACACATATAAAAATCGTATAGTCTCACTTTAATCCTTTGTCAAAAGAATGCCATATTGTACAGAATCATCAAACAATAAAAAACATATTCAAACGTTTGCTATCTTCCGGAATGTAAAACAATCATTTATAATTAATTCCACTTAATCTTCTTGTGCTTAAAAAAATATTTTAAAAAGGGAGACAACTCTGTCAATTCAACATAATTTTTCAAAAGCCATTTTGCAGTTACTTCCCTTTACATGCTAAACTAGAGTGTTCACAAGCTGCTTTACTATATAAATATAAGGAAAATGACCCCCCCCCCCAGCGGCCATGCTTTTTTACCGATCCAAAACATTTTCGAACTCAACCGTCATATCCAGAAAACATATGTTCTGACCAAATTTCATGAACATTGGACCAAAAATGTGACTTCTAGAGGGTTCACATGTTTTCACTGTATATATATAGAGAGAAAACTGCCCCACCCCCTGGTGGCCATGTTTTTTCACCGATCTGGACAATTTTCGAACTCGTCCGAGATATCAATGAAACCAGTGTTTTTACCAAGTTTCATGATGATTGGGTAAAATTGTGACTTCTAGAGTGTTCACAAGGTTTCTCTATAGCCATATAAGGAATACTGCCCCGCCCCCTGGCAGCCATGTTTTTCAACGGGCCAGAACCATTTTTTAACTCAACAAACATAACATTAAGACAAACATTTTGACAAAGTTACATGAAAATTGGGCATCAAATGTGACTTCTACAGTGTTCACAAGGTTTTTCTTTTTTTTGACCTAGTGACCTAGTTTTTGACCCAGCATGACCCAGTTTCGAACTCAGTCGAGGTATCAATGGGACAAATGTTCTGACCAAGTTTCATAAAAATCAGACAATAAATGTGGCCTCTAGAGTGTTCACAAGGCAAAATGTTGACGACGCACAAAAGGCTATCACAAAAGCTTACCATGAGCACGTTGTGCTTGGGTGAGCTAAAAATATGAAGAACTTTTAAAGTTATGGCAGTATCCAGTAAAGTGTGACGGACTGACAGACAGACGAGCGCAAACCATAAGTCCCCTTCAGTTTCACCGGTAGGGGACAAAAAAAGCCTATATCACTTTCCTCTCTTTTTGTGTGTGGAAATATTACATTCAATTTTTTCTATGACATTGTGCTATCATTTTATGCCACCACTTACGTAATAAAAAGACTAAGCTAAAGAATGAAAAACATTCGACAGCAGCCAGTTATACCTTTTCCACCTTGGCATAGCGCTTGATGTCAATTTCTTTCCTGCCCCCTTCCTCCAAGGCGACTGTAGCTGTGGCCTCAAGGGCAATCTTGCAAGCCAGGTCAGACCTGCACAAACACATCGATATAACATATGCAATGTGCGAATTAATTACTTTCAAGTAAAAATGAAGTTAGTCTACTGCTATGGTTATTTGAATTGAGCAATTTACAAGGCTATGAAATTTTAGTCAGACATTCTTTACACAATGACATATGAAAGAAAAACAAGCCTATGTGAAATGTTCTAGCAACTACTTTTCTTAATTAGCCTGAAAATCAATGACATCATCAATACCAAAGGTGAATGACTTTTTTAAGATAACCTTGAAAGCAACCATGAACAATAATCAGTTTAAATTTATACAAAGTACATTCCTTATTTTACAAGGATGCAATAGCAAACAAACAAACCATTTGCTCATGAACTTGGTTCCAACGCAGCTTTTGACGATCTTCATCATTTCATCTTTATTCGTTATATCAACAGGTGTGCTGAAATGAACATTTACATGTCAATTTTGTAATATTATGATGATGAAGTGTATAACCATAAATAAAACAAGAGCACCGCCTTGCGGGTGCAGAACGCTCATCTATTTTCTTTTTAAAGGTGAAGGGACTCTCATTTTCAATCACAAAGGAGGAAGGGGTGGAGTGTAGAGGGATGTATAGTGTGGGGGTGTGGACATTTATTACATTATCTTTAAAATGCGAAAAAAATGCAAAAAAAAAAATTCCGGGGGGGGGGGGGGGGTATAGTGTGAGGGTGTGGTGTTAATTTGTGAGATGATCTTAAAAAAAAATAATAATAATTAGGGGGGGGATTCGGGGGGGGGGGGGGGGGGGGATTCTTTGGTGCGATGGTTGGACGGTATTTCAAACATAAAATAATAAAAATAAATATTTGTGTTTTTTAACCGTTTAAAAAAAAAATTGGTGGGGGGGGAGGGGAGGTGGGGGGGTATAGTGAGAGGGTGTGGTGGTAATTTGTGAAATGATCTTAAAAAAAATTACAAAAAAATTGGGGGGGGGGGTGAGTTGGGGGGGTATAGAGTGAGGGTGTGGTGTTAATTTGTTAGATGATCTTAAAAAAAAAAAAAATTAGGGGGGGGGGGATTCGGGTGGGGGGAGGGGGGGTGGGGGGGGATTCTTGGATGCAATGGTTGTAGGGTATTTCAAACATAAAATAATAAAAATAAATAGTTGTGTTTTTTAACCGTTTAAAAAAAAATGGGGGGTGGGGGGGTATAGTGTGAGGGTGTGGTGGTCATTTGTGTCATGATCTTAAAAAAAAAAAAAAAAAAAATAGGGGGGGGATTCGGAGGGGGGGGGGAGGGGGGGGCACGGGGGATGGTTTGGGTGGAGTCTATTGTGGTATGTCAGGTAAGAGTAGTTTTGTCAAAGTATCAATCAAATCTAATCATAAATAAAGAAGTTATGGCAGTTTTAGCAAAATTTAATAATTTGACCTTCAGAGTCAAGGTCATTCAAAGGTCAAGGTAAAATTCCACTTGCCAGGTACAGTAACCTCATGATAGCATGAAAGTATTTGAAGTTTGAAAGCAATAGCCTTGATACTTAAAAAGGTAAAGTGGATCGAAACACAAAATTTAACCATAAATTCAAAGTTACTAAGTCAAAAAAGGGCCATAATTCCATAAAAATGACATCCAGAGTTATGCAACTTGTCCTTTTACTGTACCCTTATGACAGTTTGCGAGTGTTCCAAGTATGAAAGCAATATCTATGATAATTTAGGGGTAAAGTGGACCAAAACACAAAACTTAACCAAATTTTCTAAGTATAAAGGGCCCATAATTCCGTCCAAATGCCAGTCAGAGTTACATAACTTTGCCTGCACAGTCCCCTTATGATAGTTAATAAGTGTTGCAAGTATGAAAGCAATAGCTTTGATACTGTAGGAATAAAGTGGACCTAAACACAAAACTTAACCAAATTTTCAATTTTTTAAGTATAAAAAGGGCACATAATTCTGTCAAAATGCCAGTCAGAGTTACATTACTTTGCCTGCACAGTCCCCTTATGATAGTTAGTAAGTGTTGCAAGTATGAAAGCAATAGCTTTGATACTTAAGGAATAAAATGGACCTAAACACAAAACTTAACCAAAATTTTCAATTTTCTAAGTATAAAAAGGGCACATAATTCTGTCAAAATGCACGCCAGAGTTATCTAACTTTGCCTGCCCAGTCCCCTGATGATAGTAAGTAAGTGTACCGAGTTTGAATGCAATAACATTGATACTTTCTGAAAAAAGTGGACCTAAACGCAAAACTTAACCAAAATTTTCAATTTTCTAAGTATAAAAAGGGCACATAATTCAGTCAAAATGCACGCCAGAGTTATCTAACTTTGCCTGCCCAGTCCCCTCATGATAGTAAGTAAGTGTACCAAGTTTGAATGCAATAGCATTGATACTTTCTGAGAAAAGTGGACCTAAACGCAAAACTTAACTGGACGCCGATGCAGACGCCAAGGTGATGACAATAGCTCATAATTTTTTTTCAAAAAAATAGATGAGCTAATAAATGATTTTTCTTAAAAAATCAAACAGACTATATAAAATGAATATGAGAACAAACAAAGGAAGGCTGACAATATCAATTAGATCAACAACACAAAAATACACGGTGAAGTGCTTCCCATCAAATATGACCAGCGTCATGCAAAAATATGTCTTGTGCCATATGCCACCAGCATAGCTCAATACCAGCAAGCGTATCTGCGCAGACTGGTCAGGAGCAATCCTGTCTGCTAATGAGACCAGAAAGTCTTCTGTGACTTTATAGCTGACATTGTAACAGCACAGTCTAGTCTGGAGCTACACTGGTCGCGTATTACATACAACCCATATTTGCTTGACAACAATTATTTTGTTGTAGAACACCCTAGACTCATTGTCTCAAAAGTATCAGAGTGCGTTTACCTGACTTTGGATTTCAGGGTTTCCAGCAGGTCCTCTAGTGCCATACGGAAAGCACTGATTATGACTGTAGGGTGCATCTGCTGTTCTAAGAAGGGTTCTGCCACTGACAACACCTCCCCACCTTAACAAAAAACGCACAATTCGGGTAAATTGTAGTTAGAAAGAGGAAGTGTTACATACTCAGCATGTTTAACACGCACTTCAGTTAGAATGGACTAAAGAGACAACTTGAATTATCTGCTTTAATTTAAAGGGGACAGCTTTATTTTATGTTCTTCACTTCTAGCACATTTGCACAGACTCACTCTCAAGCAACGTTCATAATAATTCAACCTTGCAAGCAAGCCATCATAAAATCACTACATATTAGATTCAAATACGATACCAAGAATAATGACAGATGTGGTTCCGTCCCCAACTTCTTCATCCTGTGTTCTGGCTACTTCAATCATGGACTTGGCTGCAGGATGCTGGACATTTATCTAAAAGAGAAAATGTTAGCAATTCTTAAAACCATTTTAAGCAATTTTTTTCTTTGATTTTTTAAGCAAATGTTACTTGATACATTTTTGCTTTGACCACACAACAGAATTGAAATGTTATGTGTTGTGTACTGGTGAATGGATTGGAAAGAAAATATATCAAACAAGAGATGTTTTTGTCACCAACACAATGCCCATTACTGCGCCGCTTTGAAGCCATATATTTGACTTTTGACCTTGAAGGATGACCTTGACCTTTCACCACTCAAAATGAGCAGCTGCATGAGATACACATGCATGCCAAATATCAAGTTGCTATCTTAAATAGTGCAAAAGTTATGTGCAACGTTAAAGTTTTCGGACGGTCGCACAGACTGACGGACAGACTGACAGTTCAACTGCTATATGCCACCCTAATGGGGGCATAAAAATACATACCAGAAACAAATATTATATTTATTTTTCAAAAAGCGTGGGGATATTGTGCTTATCTCCGCTGTCCGTCCTGGCCACTATCTCCTCCTTCACTATAAGCACTTGAACCTTGAAACTTACACTCATGGTAGCTATGAGCATATGTGCGACCCTGCACTATTTGGAATTTTGATCTGACCCCTGGGTCAAAAGTAATAGGGGTTGGGGTGGGGCCCTTACAGAGATTTTCATTATTTTTTTTATTTTATGAACTTTAACATTGGCCATAACTTTTGCAATATTGAAGATAGCAAATTGATATTTGGCATGCATGTGTATCTCATGGAGCTGCACATTTTGAGTGGTGAAAGGTCAAGGTCATCCTTCAAGGTCAAAGGTCAAAAAAACAAATTCAAGGGAAGTAAAAAGCTTTACAGGGAGGTTATTCATGAACCTGCCAAATATTTTTTTTTAATAAATCAAAGCGGCGCAGAAGGGGGGCATTGTGTTTCTGACAAACACATCTCTTGTTTTATGTTATTTTACATTAACTTCTTCATTTCTACACTGATTTACTTCCAATTGATACTGAACATCTCTTATGACAATACGGTCAATATCAACTATGCATGGCCCCATTACCAACCCTGGGGCGCCCCCCTGGGTCAAACATGCGGCGTGGGGATACACGTTGGCATCTGCCGCACAGTTTCTAGTTATATACCTCTCTCAGAATAGCATTGCCATCATTTGTCATAACAATGCCTCCCATCGGGTCCATGAGCATCTTCAGCATAGATCTTGGACCAAGACATGTTCGGATCACATCTGCAATCGCCTACAACAGAATGATAGAGGTAAAAACACAAAAACACTACACAAGCACAAACTTGATGTACAATAAAGACGAACAATCTGAACCAAACTGGATTTATGAATGTTTGATTATACAGAAAATTATAGTGGAGGTTAAATAAATTGGGGTCCAAGGCCAACTCGCAATATTAGATCCTGAAATAGTGGATCTGCAGTAAACATGTACTTCATCTGACATCACACAGCTTTGACCATTATCGGAATTTATCCTAATGAAATGTCACCCCGGAAGCATGATGAATGTAACCCCGGAACTAGAAATGGCGCGGCAGAGGCCGACGCGTATCCCCACGCCGAATGTTTGACCTAGGTGTGCCCCAGGGTTGGTAATGGGGCCATGCATAGCTGAGATTGACCGTATTGTCATAAGAGAAGTTCATCATCAATTAGAAGTGAATTGGTGTAGAAATGAAGAAGTTATAGTAAAAGGCAATTTTGGGTGGGTGTGACATATGTGGGCAGGGCGCCCCAGGGTTGGTAATGGGGCCATGCATAGTTGAGATTGACCGTATTGTCATAAGAGAGGTTCAGTATCAATTTGAAGTGAATCGGTGTAGAAATGAAGAAATTATAGTAAAAGGCAATTTTGGGTGGGTGTGGTCTATGTGGGCGGGGCGCCCCAGGGTTGGTAATGGGGCCATGCATAGTTGAGATTGACTGTATTGTCATAAGAGAAGTTCAATATCAATTTGAAGTGAATCGGTGTAGAAATGAAGAAATTATAGTAAAGGCAATTTTGGGTGGGTGTGGTCTATGTGGGCGGGGCCCCAGGGTTGGTTATGGGAACATGCATAGTTGAGATTGACCCTAATGTCATAAGAGAAGTTCAGTATCAATTTGAAGTGAATCCGTGTAGAAATGAAAAAATTATAGTAAATGGAATTTTTTGGTGGGTGTGGCCTATGTGGGCGGGCGCCCCAGGGTTGGGATTGGGGCCATGCATAGTTGAGATTGACCCTAATGTCATAACAAAAGTTCAGTATCAATTTGAAGTGAATCCGTGTAGAAATGAAAAAATTATAGTAAATGGAAATTTTTGGTGGGTGTGGCCTATGTGGGCGGGGCGCCCCAGGGTTGGGAATGGGGCCATGCATGGTTGAGATTGACCGTATTGTCATAGGTGAGGTCCAGTATCAATTTGAAGTGAATCGGTGTAGAAATAAAGAAGTAAATGTAAAATAACCTAAAAAAATGAGTGATAATTTCTGACGCGGCCCCACCCCAACCCCTATAACTTTTGACCCAGGGGTCAGATCAAAATTCCAAATAGTGCAGGGTCGCACATATGCTCATAGCTACCATGTGTGTAAATTTCAAGGTTCTAGTGCTTTTAGTGTAGGAGGAGATAGTGGCCAGGACGGACGGACAGACGGACGGACAGACGGACGGACAGACGGACGGACGGACGGCGGAGATCACCACAATATCCCCACCTTTTTTTCAAAAAGCGTGGGGATAACAAATGAATTGATTTTGAATACATTTTGCTTTCAGTTTTATATTTTGGTTAGTTTCCACGCACTTGATATTCATACATTCTTAATTCAAACAGATTTTGAGTAAGCATCAACATTGACTTGTTTATTTCCTGTCAGTCACCATTATCTATTCAGTAAAATAAAATCAGATAAGAACTCGTAACATAAGAACCCGCAACTAGTTTAAATGTAAGTAAGCCGTGGTATGGTGGCTGCAGCCCAAAAAATAAGTTATTTCACTATTTATCAGCTAAATTTGCATCTTGGTTTACAGATTAAAGACTGAAAATATTACTTCTTTAATTTTCTGCAGGATAACGTGCAGCACTACTTGGTCACAAACTTGGTCCCTAGTAACGCAGAATTCATATATTATTTCTACTATTTCAGGGTTCTGCTATAGTGGATGTGTTCCTTGAGATGCAAAGCACTAAGTCAAAGGCTTCTTTAATTAATTAAAACAAGACTATATTGCCAAGCAATAAAAGTCCCCTACCGGCTCTACCATTGTCAGAAAAACCACCATTGTCAGAATATTTTTTTTATTTGTCGCCAAAGCAACCGGAATTTTTGACGTAGGAACAAAATGAAATGACGTGCATAATGTCCATATTGCCATCTATCTATGTTCCAAGTTTAATGAAAAAATATTAAGAACTTTTAAAGTTATCGCAGGATCCAGAAAACCACCATTTTCAGCAGTATTTCTAGTCTATTTGTTGCCACAGCAACCAGAAATTTAGATGTAGGAACAAAATGAAATGACGTGCATAATGTCCATATTGCCATCTATCCATGCTCCAAGTTTCATGAAAAATATTAAGAACTTTTAAAGTTATCGCAGGATCCAAAAAACCACCATTTTCAGCAGTATTTCTAGTCTATTTGTTGCCATAGCAACCGGAATTCTTGACGTAGGAACAAAATGAAATGACGTGCATAATGTCCATATTTCCATCAGTCCATATTTTAAGTTGCATGAAAAAATATGAAGAACTTTGAAAGTTATCGCAGGATCCAGAAAAAACACCATTTTCAGCAGTATTTCTAGTCTATTTGTTGCAATAGCAACCAGAATTCTTGGCGTAGGAACAAAATTAAATGACGTGCATAATGTCCATATTGCCATCTGTCCATGTTTCAAGTTGCATGAAAAAATATAAAGAACTTTGAAAGTTATCGCAGGATCCAGAAAACGGCCATTTTCAGCAGTATTTCTAGTCTATTTGTTGCCATAGCAACCGGAATTCTTGACGTAGGAACAAAATGAAATGACGTGCATAATGTCCATATTGCCATCTATCCATATTTCAAGTTTCATGAAAAAATATTAAGAACTTTTAAAGAAATCACAGGATCCAGAAAAAAAACACCATTTTCAGCAGTATTTCTAGTCTATTTGTTGGCATAGCAACCAGCATTTTAGACGTATGAACAAAAGGAAATGACGTGCATAATGTCCATATTGCCATCTATCCATGTTTTAAGTTTCATGAAAAAATATTTAGAACTTTTTAAGTTATTGCAGGATCCAGAAAAAACACCATTTTCAGCAGTACAGTACACTCCAAGCGTTTTCCCCAATTTCCCTCCATACTCCGCGGTGATTGACCTGGAGGGAGATTAAGAAAATCCCGCCAGATGCGGCATTTGCATGATTTTGGACGCGGCGGTTAACGATCGGCAAAACTGATAAGCCGACGCAGCGGCCCTCGGCGTTGGCAACGCGGGAGAAACTCCGCGTTTTACGAGATAACGATCAATTTAATTTTGTTTGACTTCCTGATTTTCAAATAAAATTATATTTATTACAAGTACATACATGTACATGTAGTATAATATTTACAATTAAAAAAAAACAACCAAGATAGATCAATCCCGACGTGTTTGTACAGGGATTTAAATAGACGCAGAATCCTGCGTTTTGACGCGAGCAAATTAAAAACGATTGCTTTTGACGCAACCCTTTTTTCTGCCGTGCGTCATTTTGACGCATAGAAAATTTGACCCATGCGTCAGTCAGTTAGCATCTTGAGTTCCATGGTAATAAATCCCGTTGTGCTCCTAATTGACATTAATGTTTCAGTATTTAAAACTCGGTCTATAATCGAAGGAATACCCTGGTCGTTGTTTATCTTATCTCATCTCTTCCAATACACATGTCACCGTCAAAATAGTGCGTGCGTAATTAGCAGCAGTGATTACGTGATAATTGATTGACAATCCAATAATTGCAGGGTTTTTGCAGACTTTGCAGATGGCACGGTTAAAGAAAGTCGGCAAAAATAATTAAAGAAAAAACAAAATTGATCTAAGGTCCATTTATTACGTAGATCCACTAGTAAGTCAAGCGAGTTTTGTCAGTTTGTAAATCCACCGATCATTACGAGTAACACCCATCTTATATAAACTGGAATCACAGTGCATTTGTTATACTAACAAGTCATAATACTACACATAAACATTGAGAAAACACATTTCCTTGATTAGATATAAATTATCCGAGTAGAATTAAATTGCTGCGTCATGACCTTCGACATGGTAAATGCCTAACGTATTGTAAATTAACATTCAACCCGCGTTCAATTCAAAGCTGGCGATTCAACAACAACAGATTCAATTTACGAGTAATGGTTATTCAATAATGGAGAAAGCATTTACTGGATTTAACAAACATTTGATTAGGTTTTTTAAACCAGATAACAACAAGGAAAATTTGGATTATTAAAGTTAAACTTCTACAGGTAAGGCATTCTTAAGTGTACATATTTCGGACATGAATAGTATTCGGATAAACAGTAATAGATATACTAGATGGTGACGGTCCATGCAGTTTGATTGTATTTTGTTACAAAAGCTATGATAGGGATGATGATAATATACATGTAATGATGATAAATATAATGTATATTTAATATATGATGAAAAGGTGCTACCGGTACATATCTTAAATTACTTAAATGTGTTAAAAGACTTAAATGTGTTATGATGAAGTAGATTTTAATGAGCATTTATTGCTTTTACATATAAACATAGTATAGTGATAGAAATAATAAAAGTTGTGAAAGGAACATGTTTTGTTTTTGAAAAACTTAGTCTGTATTGTTCGCACCAATTATTTATATTTTGTCATTATCTGTGTGTACCAATTCATTAAAATATGTTGTGTTATGTTTCATGGTATTGTTATTTCATAATTGAAGCAGTATAACTTTTAAAGATATTGTGTTACTCTTAGAGCATCTTTTTATCTAAAAAAAATGAATAATACAGACAAAAACATAATTAACGTGCTTCAAAATTGACCCCAGCATTTTTCAATTTGACTCCTCAAAATTTCAATCCAGGGGTCATTGACTCCTGGTTTCTAAAATCTATTGAAATCCCTGGTTGTAGAAGTAGTTGTTGTTGTATAGAAAACTTGTTGATTTACGACAAACAAAACGTCGTCTTTTCACTAATACTTACCAATTAATATAAACACAGTTTGCAACATTGTTTTTATTTTGATAATTTAATCCAAAGTTTTCATGTTAGCAGGTGATTTTCTATACTGAACATGTAAACGAATGACCAAGGACCCTAAAAATCTCGCAAATCTGTGTGAATTGACAGTTTGACGTAATCAAAGAAAAGCCGCTTCTTGTCTAAAGGCATAACTTACTCAAGTAAACACGTTCAACGATGCATATGGAATGGTTTTAATTGTCGGAACAAAGTCAATTCTCTGCTCGCTAATGCATTTATTTTCTCTTTGAAGTTACGTTATTCCATTGATTACTAAAAGAAGGTGGTAACTATTGAGTTGATAGTTGCATTTAATATTCACAGTTGTATTCTTGTTGCATCGACATTCAAAACAATGTTTACCAGTAATTATGGACCAAATCGGCAGAGTGACATTCACACATGTTAATCCCTTTTGTCAAAACACCGCAGACAGCAGTCTACACAATAGATCAGTAGACAAGCTTTGCGTGTTTTCATAACGTCAAACACTTAAAATCCAGTTCCGCCCAGATGTCTTCTTTAATCAGTTTACAGTACAACTACTGTTAAAATAATTACTCTACTAAAATACCGTAACGATAAAGATTTGGCGTGTATGATTTGAAATTATTTTGGAGGAAATATCAACTTATTCGCGATATAATTTTGTTAAAAAAATACCAAAGAAACTTTTAACCGAAATCAACAAAATTCAATGTTCTCTGCGCTATAAAGTTTGTATAAAAAAAATCAATACACGCACGCTTTGCAGGAGTATACCTTGTACATTGCAGCATAATTTTCGCGCGCTTTTGTTGGGAAATATACATGATGACTGTATATTGGAAACATTTGTAAACGTCGTGTTTACATTAAAAATCGTAGTGTGTTTCGGATTACTAATTATTATTCTCATTTGGAAATTTTACGGAACATTTATTCTTGTCTAATATGTGTTATGATTTAAATATTAATTTGTCATATGTCTTATATTCATTCATTATTGTAGACGTACCTGTGAATTAAAAAACATAATTTTTATACGTATTAATTTTCTATACAATTATCTTTTTTATACATGTACTACAGTATTTAAACAATTTATTATAACAATGTTTTTATTTTTTGGCATGCCCAGTAGCACACTGCTAACGCGGCATTGCGCTGATAAGAACGGAAATTGTCTGCATTTACCGACTAGGCTAAAGTAATACACGCCGTGGGAATTAGCGAGCGCGGCGTAACGCCGAGTGTTTTATCAAGTTCACCTCGCTCTCTCAACGCCGCGTGAACACTCGCTAGCAGAAAAAAAATGCGGAGGGAGCGCGTTTTTTTGGGAAAACGCGTGGAGTGTACTGTATTTCTAGTGTATTTGTTGCAATAGCAACCAGAATTTTTCACGGAACAAAATGAAATGACGTGCATAATGTCCATATTGCCATCTATCCATATTTCAAGTTTCATGAAAAAATGTTAAGAACTTTAAAAGTAATCGCAGGATCCAGAAAAGTGTGACAAACAGACGGAGACAAGACCATAAGTCCCCTCCGGTGAAACCGGTAGCGGACTAATAAGCACACACAGTCTCGGCCAAACATGGCCAGACCGACGGACAAGTCCTGTATAATTGTGTAATCCAGCCTGTGGGTCTTATTTACAAGACCGATTGTTTTGTTATTTTTTTAGAATTAGTTTGATGGTTTGTTGATGTTTGTTTTTTATCATCTGTTTGTTTTGAGTATTTATCAACAACACGCACATTTATATCAATGGTAAAAGGTATTGTGTTTGTTGCGATGTTTAAGGTTGATTAAATTTGATTGGAGAAACTTGAAACTTAAATTATTGACATCGAATTTTGTTTTATCAGGAAGAACTATGAGCTGTACGCTGTAAAAGCACAAAGCATTCAAGAAGAACTTTACAAAAGACCTGCTAAGTACTGTCCTTTACAAATTTGACAAGTTCGGATTTGACTCAATGACTTCTCACAGCAAAGCTTTGGGTATGTTTAACATTAAAAATTATACCAACATTGAAAGGTGTGAAATTATAAGTTTTTTAGTCTTTATTTTTATTTAATTACGGTAATTCGGTTAATTATCGACATCGAACATTCCGGAATAAACAACATGGCGACCGCCATGCAAAACATGTCCTACCTTGCCAGCATTTATGTTGCCGAACTGGACTTTCTTTCCAGACTCCCGCTTGGTATTCTGGTCTGAAACAAGAGATAAATACTTTAAAAATGTCATTCCTTATAAATTTAGCGTACTTATTAAAAGCAAACACCGGATTTTACTTACTCAAAACGATGATCGGTTGGCCGTACATGCTTGCTTATTTACGGTGTTACAATTTAAATCTGTTATAAAGGTTGCTTTTGTGGGTTGGAGGCTACAACGCACTAAATACTGTTTTAACTAAATCAGCCATACAATATATGATGCAAAAGACATTTAAAACACGTTTGACTACAGCCCGTTTTTGCTATCTATTGATTCTAGTTTTCCGCTCTACGATTTAAGTGCTTTAATACAGATACTTACAGATATGTTTTGTACTATATATAAATGGCTTACCTCTGACTAACCTTTAAGTATGACTTTCATACATAGTAATTTAAATCTTAATTGAGTTCAAATCTAAATGCAAACAAAGACCTATAAAATACAGGTATTATACGTTTTTGAAGCAAATGACGCATTTTTACTGCTTTTAACTCTGCATCTTACAAACCAACGACTCTCATACCGACTAACGCGACGGCATGTATAACGATACTATACACAATATAATGATAATTTGTTTTAAATCGCATACATAATCGCTAGACCGAAGTTAAACCAGATTACGATTTAAAACTTTCAATTACAATTTGCAAACTCACTTGTACGAAAAACAATTTAATATTATATGCAAGAAACCCATATACATTTTTTATAGGTCATACCATATATCCAAATTTATGTTGTTAATGCTGGAAATGTCAATGACTGCAATTAAAGCGTGATATCATATTCATATGGAGAACAATTTTCAAGTTTTTTACCATTATATTGTGATATTCGTTGATTCAAACCCATGCTTTGCATAAGTTTAGCTGTACTTGAAACCTTAATCAAATTGCAATATGCTCATATATTATATGTATCCTGTTTTTTTATTTATTATTATCACCACGGGCTAAACTTTTGTGTTTATTTTCTGTTTCAAAGAAGTGTTATTATGATTGTTGAAAATATTTATTTGGACATAATTATACCGAGGCCCGAAAATACTTATAGAATCTACAAAGGCAACAATCGATTGGAATGGAAAAGTACCATTGAAGTCCTTTTTTAACAGTTTTGTGTTGCATTAAAATACGCAAGATATGTATTAAAAAGATGCAAATAAATTAAACAAATATTAAAAACTATTATTCTTATATCATACTTATCCTCGAAGTTATATAAAGCATTATACAAATGGTATTATTATAATTACAAATAATGTATGTATCGCCAAAGGCCTGATTGGTCATTGTCGGATCGGGTACTTAGTATACTTAAATGTACCCCGGGTACAGAAGATATACTAACACTTAACCGGCAAATTTATACTGTACCCGAGCTTTATTCCCCCCACCCACCCCCAAAATCCGATGTCGTAGAACGCGCTAACGAATACAAAACAAAATTATCTTTGAAAAAAAATCTTTGAACATGATTTTTTAAGAAGGAGTTTCGACAATATAAAGAATAATAATAACAAAATCACAGAATATTGATATAAATATGAACATGATTAATTCGAAAAGATTAGCCGACAACGACTAATTTAGCATTAGAATTCCCGGGTGCGTTTCAGTATATTTTCCGTACACGGGGTACATTTAAATATAGTTTAGAGTACCCGGGGTACATTTAAGTTGTACTCGAGCAGACAATGACCAATCGAGCTCCACTAAGCTAAAGCAATAAAAATAATTTTCGACGTATCTCAAAACGTCACAATTAATTCCACTATAATTTACTCATAACAAATATGTACAGATTGAATAACATTTACTAAATTAGTTTAGTTTAATTTATTTCCCAAAAGTAAGCAGGCGGCTATACAGTTTTTAGAGGGTGTGGAATATTAAACCATTGCGAATCGTTCAAAAACACAACCAACTGCACATACCATTTAAAAACGCAAAATGGACAGATACTGGTACTTGCATTAACAACTAAAACATGCATGTCAAATTCTCTTAAATACCAACGTGAACACGTGATGAGATCGGCTGAACAAGATGGCTGGAGGTTATGCCGAAATTTCACCTACATTTGCCCGATTAAAAATCGGCCTCTATTGCTTCTACTAAACTTTTATCACCGTTTATGAGCTTAAATTTTGCTACCCAACAATCATTACTGTAATATCTGATTTTCATTCAAACATTATTATGTTATTTATAATAATACTTTTTCTTGTTGTTTTAACAGTTTTAAAATTATCAACAAAATCAAATGTCGCATTTATATATAAACGCATAATACACATGTATGTGATTTCACAAGTTACAGGGAAACTAAAGACGGCATGTGTACATTTTCAGTTAATCTTGTGTTGTTTTAATTTTCAATATGTCCTGACAGCTTAGGTATTACATTCTGATCATAAACTAATACAGGGCTTATGCGTTTGGTGTATTTTTGTCTGGCTGCAATGTCATTGTGAATGATGCAATGAACAATCACAAGCAAAGGTGATGTCGGGCCGATTTCGGACAGATATCGGGCCAATATGAAACAATATCTCCTTCTCTCTTGACATATGACCGTTATATTCGAATGCATTTTCAAATAGCTTTTAAATAACTTCATAGTTATGAAATAACGTGTCATAATTGGAATATAATGCCCCAAATCATTTTTTTTTCTTAAACAAATATATACTTTCAGAGTCAGGACGATATCTTCCCATAACCAGCTTAATATCAGGCAATGCAATCATCTAAACTAAGGTAGGCCCGATATAACTATGTTTGTCGAGGACGGAAATATAATGACAAATCCATCCTTGAAGTTTGGAAAATAAATACAAACGCACCTCTGTGCTATTTTCTCCAAGTCTCATCAACAAATATAATTGATATATGCATTTTTTTATACAGATTTCGTAAGCAAAATAGAAAAATACAATTTTATTAACCAACGACTAGGGATTTGCGTTAGATTGATGGGAATTCAAAATAGCGAAATGTTTTCTTCGTGCTTTTTATGTCCTTTTTTTTATTTTGAGCGAATACATGAATTGGCGAAAAGACTTAAACGTAACGTTGTTGATACATCATTGATTTGATACCCAACATAACATTTTGGAATAGCCGTATCGCTCACTGTGTGATATACCTATTACTTTTTTGTGTGAGTCACAATAAACTTCTGATACTAATATTTTACTGTTTTCACCAGAATGAAGTTTTCGTATCCGATTCAGACA
Source organism: Dreissena polymorpha (assembly GCF_020536995.1). Taxonomy (NCBI): domain Eukaryota; kingdom Metazoa; phylum Mollusca; class Bivalvia; order Myida; family Dreissenidae; genus Dreissena; species Dreissena polymorpha. The sequence goes on along the minus strand of NC_068358.1, from coordinate 47,616,853 downwards.
GCTTTTTAACGCCATTTGTTATTTTATGTTTAATTACACAAAAATAACATAAAAAGAAGGAATGTGCACAGAATTGTCTCTATAACAATCATCGTCATCGTCATCATCATCATCATCATCATCATCATCATCATCATCATCATCATCATCATCATCATAATCATCATCTTCATCATCATCATCATGATGATGATCATCATCATCATTATCATCATCATCATCATCATCATCATCATCATCATCATCATCATCATCATCATTAATCCCTTGACCGGTTTTGCCGTTGGGGAGAAATGAGGGACGACGATACAGAAATCCTTCTCCAGTCAGGTTTGTTGTATGCTGCTGAGAGTCATTCATCTATGGGAAGAGATGTCCTTTAAGCGTCCGGGTCTCGCAGCCGTAGAGTAGGATGGAAAATACGAGGGACTTTAGAGCCTGTATTTTTTAGGGGAAGCTGATCGAACAGCTTGTCCAAAACCTGCTCAATCTGGCCATCGCTGCCGTCGTCATGGCAATTCTTATTCGGACCTCAGCGGTACTGGTACCATCCTTGTACAGGGTTGCGCCCAAGTACTTGAAGCTGGTCACTTCTTCTAGCTTCTCGCCGTTCATGGTGATGTCTGTGTTGGTGTTGGTCGTGCTTTTCACCATGATCTTCGACTTTTCCGTGCTGACCTCCATCCCGTATACTCTTGCTCTTTTATAGAGTCTGTTGGTGGGATCTTGAAGTTCTCTGCTGGTGCCACCCATGAGGTCATTATCATCAGCGCAACTCAAGTTGGATATTGGTCTTCCACATATGGAGATAGAAGTGTGGTGGTCACGAAGAGTCTCGTGCATTATCTTCTCATGGAAAAGGTTGAAAAGGACGGGAGAGAGCAGACATCCCTGACGGACGCCCGCTGATGTCCTGAAGAAGTACTGCACTGGCAGCGTTTCATTGAGTTCTTGAATGACTTGTAACAGTACTTCGTCAATGTTAAATCCTCTCATAACATGTCATAGATCATCATGCCACACGAGATCGAAAGCTTTCTTTAAGTCAACGAAGTTGTGGAAGATGTCACGTTGATGTACAATAAACAATAAAGGGTAAAATAATAAAATAATATTAGCGCGATTGAAACAAGTACAACCTTTGCAAATTTTAGGCACCGTTTCCACTCCTCACCCTTTTAAATTCACCTATGATATTAAAATATTGATTTTGTACGCATAACAGAGTTGTTGTAGGTTTGCATTAGAAAAATCATAACATTTCGTAATGTTTTTTTTACCCAATATCGATCCAGAGTTATCTTAATCAGTTAAACTGGAAAACACCTTATCACCCCCTGTACGTCGATAATCCAAACTTAGTTGGATAATTCAAACTGAAGAAAACAATGGCGGACGAAAATGAAACTGAAACTGAAAGGTAGGTGATTATTTTATCATTTCTTCTGATTAAGTAACTATAAGGACGTAATTGTTCTACACATGTGATAATGAATGTCTGACACACACATGCGTTTTGAGTTTTGCAATGATTAAATAGTTTTCTAGTATAAAACGATACATTTGTCTTCGGAAATTGCTAATTTTCATGAAATGCGACCTATGTGTTGAATTATTTACACGTTAATTGACAAAAGAGCGAACGAAACTGTAACAGAGTCATGCCAAATTATATCATGAATGTCCAATAAAAGTTTACTTTTAACACCTAGTGTGTTCTGTGTTAAAATCATGTGTTTGCAGGACGGGTATGAAAGTTTATGGATAAATCCAAACCGATATGAAAATTTCTGTGGATAATAACCAAACTCATAATGGATAATTCACAAACTGCGATGTATTGAGCATGTTTTCCAAAGACAGGTTGGATATTAATCTTTGAAAATAACTATTTATAACCCAAAACAGTATAGCATTTTACTTTCCGAAATATATTTACACATTGAAAAGAACATATTAAATTATTTCTCAATACACAGACATAGATATTAAAAATCTTCTGTAAATTATGTATTTTAATAACAATAAAACGTTTTCCCCGTGACCCTTTTCGCCGGCGCGGCAAAGTGAATTGTACAGTACCCCGCTATGCGCATGCTCACTGACGATAAACAACTTTTAACGGGATTTTAGCATAGAAAGCTTGCGACTGCTTTATGGAATGACTTCGAACCCTATTTAAACCTTGGTGGGAATAATATTTGTGGACTTTTAACTATTTTTTCCCCGATTTCATCAATTACGTATTATTCCTTCCGATTTAATTTTAATAAAATTTGGACTTTTTGCAATTTTGAAATTTTGATATTTCATTATATAGGGAAATACCGTCGATTCGCTCCTTTAAACTGGTGGCAAATATTTTAGTGGGGCTTGGGCACATAGTATTGGCTTTATTTCGCTACGTGGTAGGACCAGACTGATAGAGGCATTCGTATGAAAATGCTTATTTATTTTCAACATTTGAATACAGTTTTATGAAATATACATTTTTCAGTACAGCTCCTTTGGCGGAAATGGAGATTGATCGTCATGACGAGGAATTTGAGTTGTCATTTCATGACGAAGAAGATAACATCGGTGATGAAATACCTGTGCTTGAAGGTTCATTCGTTGAAGTAGATGGCGAAGGTGAAATGACTCAAAGTACTTCGGCATATGCATGTTTAAAATGCAAAATAACATATAAACACGAAAAAAAATCTAAAAACCCACTTGAAGGTACATTCTGAAACTTCAGTGAAATGTTTGAAATGCTCACGTCCGTATGGAAGTGGCCAACAATTAGAAAGACACATGCTTAAGTTTTCAATGTCATTTTCAATAGTGAGTTGCTTATGTTGTTCATCTATGTTTTGTGGACTAATGTCAGCATATATTTTTGTCCGATAAAGTAATTTGCCGGTTGTTTCATCTAACGTAAGTTCTCTAATTTTTAATTTTTCTACGTAATGGTTAGTTGTGTTATGTATAAGTATTTCTTTCAGGCATTTAAAGGCCTCTGTACAATGATAACATCTGTAGTTTTCCATTTTTCCTGTTTGACCTGAAAAGAAAACAGAATCATTTTTTTGTTATGATGATTGTTTAACAATGTGCTAAAATGCTTTTGTTGTCAGCAATTAAATAAATCTCGAAATATTTTACAAGAGTATTCATTTTAAATAGATCTTTACATAAAGACATCTTGCAGTTTGGTCATTATCCATCGACTTTCTAATGTTAGTTTGCAATTATCCATACACTAGTTTGGTCATTATCCAATTTGTACATTCTTGTCCCAAACAAATACAAATATTTTGCGTTTTCGAGCATTTACGCCAATAAAATTTTGAAATCGACAAGACGGAAAATATAGCGGATTTCTGTTAACCATACCATATAAAATAGAAGCCCATAGCTTAATCTTCCTGCGCTGAAAATTTTGCGACGAAGTTAAGTTGAAATGGACATCTACAGTATCGGTGATGAGAGGACCCTGAATGAGTTCATCGAAGACACAGTGAAACCGGACACGGAGACTCTACAGAGAAATAATGCGATGTTGGACCCGCTTGTTCATTTTCTTCAGAACAATGTGCCACAGCGGCTTCGACCGAGACGTGTTATACAAGTATTAATTATGGTTTAGTTTTATGAAGTTCAATTATTATATCGACGATTAAAAAAATTCATAGTGTCGTGTAGTGTAACAAATCAGAAAGTAACACCGTGTTGTTAAAAGTAGAGTAATGGAGAAGTCCATAGCGTAAGTTCAAAGCGACATGACTACCTTGGTATAGACAAAGGAGGGTTGCGAAACATGCATGCGTAAAATCGCAGTGTCGTAATGTAGCACAACTTTAAGAAAGAGTGTGATGCAGTGTATAATTTGCGCAGCTCAGCACTTGCAGATTTACATAGTAGACTAAATTTTCTACTGATAACTGGTATATGTATAATTATTATTTAACATTTTCAATGCGTGATATATTATTTGCTGTAACTATGGACATTCTATTCTGTGGATATATTAAAACAGTAAGTTAGCCGACACCATCTTTGTAATTTTTACTGTTTATTGAGTTTTACGTGAATTAGTATAAAAGTCTTCATAATTGATATTGAAACACACATTTTCAGGTTGGGTCATTCGGTAAAGGGACAGCGGTCCGCTGAAAAACCGACATCGACTTGGTTCTTATGCTAGCCGAGTACAACAGCATGGGCGATTACAGGCGGGATTCAATAGCGTTGCTGCATGAGCTGAAAACATATCTGACGATGTATGGAGAGGCTGAGCTAGAGAGGGTCACCAAGTACGGTGTAATGGTCAAGCTTACAAATGGCAACTTCTCGCATTCAGTTGATGTGATTCTGGGCATTGACTTACTCGATAGAGGTATACAAAAATAACCCTTCGTACTTAAAATGTGCTTGAACTATAATTTAGATTTAAAGTTTCAAATAAGCTGCCGTTGTTTGTTTGTTTCTTCGTTTGTTTATTCATGTGTCGTTTGTATGTTTTGTATATAGTTTGTTGCTGTTTTGACAGTATTACATTGATATCAAGGCGTGCGGTCTCATGTTTACAACAGTCAAGCTTACCCGAATCAAACGGTGATTAAGTAAACTGAATACGCGACTACGCATACTTTTTCTATTAGCTGACAAAAGCCCAGGTGAAGAATGGCTGAGTTAATTGAGCCACGTTCTGCGAAAATTGGACTTAATGCATGTGTATACTGTCATCCAAGATCAGCCTATGGAGTTTGCACGTGCTGATCAGGAACAAACCTTTGCACCTAAAGTGGATTTTCGTTTAGAAGAGACTTAATCTAAACGAAAAAATCCATAAAAGCGGAAAGTGTCGTCCCTAATTACCGGTAACATGTGCGGACTGCACACGCCTATCTGGGATGAAATTTTACGCATATGCTTTAAGACCAGTTTTAACAGAACGAGACTCAGTGTTGAAACCAATCACCGAACAAGTTGTGTGGTCGAGCTGGGATTCTGTCTTACGACTTCCTGATTGTCAGAGTCAAGCGTTTTACCAACTGCAAGAGCTAGCGGGGCTACTTGTACCACATCGCAGTTTATGATATCAATCGTGATCATTACAGGCATGGCCCCGGACCAAGTGTTAGACCAGATGCAAGGCCCAGAGGTGGACAAGCATTTGTATTCAGTGACCTTAGCGCCATTGCAGGTCGAGGTCATACAGGCACTGCCTACGAAGGTCAAGGACTTAATTAGAATCATCAAATACTGGGAAGATGTCAAAATGAAGGTGTGAATGCCTAACACCGTTTTACTTCATATATCTTATTTAAATCGACTGTCAAATAAGGATAGAATTAATGTGTGTGAATATGGGATAAAAAAGGACACCTCGAGCATTTCAATAAACCGACAACTTATTAAAGACCAAGTGTAAGACTCTAACACATACCATTTTATGAGGTGCACGCGCGTGTGCACACATTGTATCAGTATCAATATCATTTCAGGCGGTTAGATTCAGGCCTAGCTTCTTCGCCATGGAGCTGATAGTGATGCATGCATGGAACAACGCCGGAAGTCCCGAAACAAACTTCAGTATGGTCCGCGCGCTACACGCCGTGTTGACTTCACTTGTAAACCATCGCCAGTTCAATGCCACATTTCCGAGCCAGATGAAATACTCCCCAGCCAAGCTGCAAGAATGTTTACAACAAAGGTATTCATAAATAAGATCGAAAAAATATGAAAGCTTTATAAAAGTAAATCGCAATTGTGTTGTGGATATAGTGTCAGCCTTTCGACCGCAATGTCTGTGGATCGATTTTAACTTTGGCACCGTTCTAAAGGTTATTCCAAAGACGCAAATTACTGGTTTTTGCCAAGCCAAAGCCTCGAGACTGTATGTGTGTGTCCCTTAAACCAAAAGCGTTCAATGCAGTTGTACTTAAATTAATCAGTTTTAACTAAGTATCATCTATATTCTGGTAGTTTGAAATGCGGTATATCTCACTGAAATCAAACCAATGGGACATAATGATAATATGATATTGCTGTTGGTTAAAGTGTAAATGTCCACAGCTCTTTCCTTTTAATATGTCTGGAATTGTTGCTATATACATATATATATATATTATTTTATTTTTATTCTATTTTTTTATTTATTTATTTATAATTACGCTTATATTGAAAGTTATTACTTAAAAAAAACCATTCATCAAAATTACAGGAGCCCTCCGTTTATAATAGACCCGACGAACCCCTACAAAGACGTTTACCACGTTTTGTCCGACATGGCCTGGGACTGGGACGACGTTGCCACGGAGGCGAGCACGTGGCTGCGACTTCCGTTGTTTCGCGGCGTCACTGGCACACACTCAAGGTGGCAATAGGGACCTCTCGGCCCATCAGAGCAGAGATATGACTGGATTCGAGAAGAGCCCGTATCAAATCCCCGCCGCCAATACATACAACGCGTGATGATGATTGATACAACTATAAAAAATTGCTAAAGTTTGTGATTCTTAAAAACCATTATTTTCTATCGACAATAACATTTTGAATTGTTATTTCATAATTAAAATTCTCAGGTTTGCAGATAAATGCACTGATTGTTGAGTTTGAAACAGTAACAAACCAATAATCTCTCCATATCACGAATGATTTAACTTGCGAATGCAGTATCTATCGTAAACCCATTTGACATTTAGCTGACTAATGAACCCGCTTTTATCCTTAAAAGCGGATTTTTTTTTGGAATATGTTTTTTATGAAAGTTTCAGACCTAAGTCTTCGTTTGAGGCTTGGACATTAATTGCGGTTAATTATTTAAAGGTTAATGGCGTATTTCTATTTACCTTTAATCAGACGATAGGTTACACACAAAACCAGAAAGATAAGAATAACTTGTTCCATCTATATTTTCTCATGTATACATGCGCAGCGATTTCAAAATAATTTGGCATAAACGTTACCTTATTCACCGTATATAAAAATGGCATTTGAAGCTTCTTTGAGCTTTATTTTCTTTATTTACAAAAAAAGAGTTATTCCGGTATGTGGAATCGTAATGAGTTCAATTCCAGGATATTAATATGGGCCGAAAACAGTGATGTTGTTTTGTTTTCACCAGGCCTAATATTTTTTTACAAACAAAATGTTGATGATAGCCTTAAGCTCTCTGGCAGTACATTGCTCAATTAATTTTGCTGTAATTTTCAATTAATTTGATTGCTAATATAAAATCAGTTAAAAACGCGTTTCTTAAATAAAATCTTTATATAGACAAAAAACGAAAACACATTTTCGCATTAAACAAAATTACATCAATGATATATTTAAGGGGGTATGTAATACATGTGTAGTTCAAAATTGATTTCAAAATCGCGTGAGTGCGACTCGCAAAAGAATATTGTTGATTCTTCTTAGATCTACTATAGACATGCGCTCCAGTAAAATGAATACGGTCAAATACACGGTAGGTCAAAAAAGAAGTCTTGGTATGTTACTTCCCAGTGGGCAGCCAACGTTGCTGCAACGTTGTATTTAGGTTGCATTCGAACGTTGCAGTTTGGTTGTACCAATGGTCTATATGAAAGTTTTCCCGACGTTTTTTCCCAACGTTGCTGCGACGTTTTTTCCCAACGTTGCTGCAACGTTGTATTTAGGTCGCATTAAAACGCAGTATTTTTAAATTCTATTTTTTAAATAATATAAAACAAATATTTACTGCCAACCGCTCTTTCGATTGTATCGGCAGTTATGGACATTTGCGTGTCTTTGAAAGAACCATTAGTTGATGTCTATATAGAGGAGTTAATGAAACGCTCCCCGAGTGGGAAACGAACCCACCAACTCCCAATCTCTAGGCGAACACCTCATCCACTACACAACGGCGACAATTGAAATTTTCAGACAAAAATGTTGACTATTACTTTTTTATTGAAACTTTGAAACTAGATTCTACCATTTGAATGCATAACACAACTTAAACAAAATATTTTATCCGGCGATTTTGAGTTAAAGTTCATCTTAAGCATGTTTAAGTTTAAGCAACTGATCTGTAAAATTAAAAAAATTTTTTACAAGAAATCATATTTTCATTGATGCTATGCTTGAACTGCATTATTATAAAGTACTATTCCTACTCTGGGAGCGTTTTATTATCTCCTCTTTAGGACTCGACAGTGTGCATATCTACCGATAATAGTCGAAAGAGCGGTTGGCAGTAAATAGTTTGTTTATTTATTGTTTTTATATTATTAAAAAAAAAGAATTAAAAAATACTACGTTTGAATGCAACCTAAATACAACGCTGCAGCAACGTTTGGAAAAAACGTCGGGAAAACTTTCATATACACCATTGTGACAACCAAACTGCAACGTTTGAATGCAACCTAAATACAACGTTGCAGCAACGTTGGAAAAAAACGTCGGGAAAACTTTCATATACACCATTGTGACAACCAAACTGCAACGTTCGAATGCAACCTAAATACAACGTTGCAGCAACGTTGTAAAAAACGTCGGGAAAACTTTCATATACACCATTGTGACAACCAAACTGCAACGTTTGAATGCAACCTTAATACAACGTTGCAGCAACGTTGGAAAAAAAATGTCGGGAAAACTTTCATATAGACCATTGGTACAACCAAACTGCAACGTTCGAATGCAACCTAAATACAACGTTGCAGCAACGTTGGAAAAAATGTCGGGAAAACATTCATATACACCATTGTGACAACCAAACTGCAACGTTTGATGAAACGTCCGGGTAATGTTTTGTATGCAACGTTGAGGCAACGTTCGGTAATGGTTGCCGACGTTGCGACCTAAATATTACGTTGCCACAACGTTGCATACAAAACATTACCCGGACGTCCGGGTAATGTTTTGTATGCAACGTTCGGTAATGGTTGCCGACGTTGCGACCTAAATATTACGTTGCAGCAACGTTCGCACAACGTTTGATGCCCACTTGGTTTGTACCGTGACAAAATACGATAAACATGACATAAAATAACAAAAAAAAAAACGTAATTATATTTTAAATTGCCTACGTGTTAATGTTTTTTATCACAAGATATAACAGAGACTATAGTGTTCTGTTTCAAAGCAGGGCTTTAAAAGACAATATGTAAGTTATATGCATATATGCTTGTTAAGTCGTGGGTAATTTTCATAAAGTTGTTACATCACAAATATTTTATAAATATATTAAATGACTATGAATCATTATTAACATAATGATTAACTTTTGGTCGTTATATTTGTGTTTTTTTCACATGCTTTTTGTCTGTAATAATACTTAATAATCGTTTGTTTTGATAGTGTCAAACCGCCATCTTGAAAAAAAGTTTCTTCTTGACCCGTAGATTCTGATTGGCTATTCCAATTTCAAGATTTGCATTCTAGAAATAGCCTTAAAACTGATATTGCTGGGAAGGTTCATTTTTTCTGAAAAAACATGTTAACAGACGATTTAGTATGAAAAGTACTCATACATAAACGATTTTGTGTTAAGAACACTATATGAACAATGCATAAAAGAGGAAATATTTTATAAGAACGTATTGAGTTCTGATTTTTCGAATTACAATATTGACCTGTTTTGTCGCATTTTTGATCATCAAAACGATGGTGACTATCTCAGAACTTTTTTCCGTAATGACTGCATCATGCGGAAATGTTCTATCACAAGATCTCTATAACCACGACCCATAAACAACTCACGACTCAACAAGAACCTACCATACACAAGTGATTTAAGATAAGTCAAAATCCCATGGGCATTAAATAGTTTTATATAATCAAAATCATTTTTCCAAGAAAAAGGGACAGTTACACAGGGCACTGTGGCCTACATCGTAGTATCAATCTTATGTTTATTGTCATAATTTAAGATTTTATGGATACACGTTAGATAACTTACAAAATAACCAACACTGTATGTGAAGTCAATCTACAAAATACTCAGTAAACTTTTTTCAGGAAAAAATGATAACAAAAAATGTTCAATAAATTATGCATCATGGAAAGTTGAAACAAAAACCTCAAATAGCTAGCGGCCCAAAGCCTATCTTTGTCTTTCATTTTTGCTATGGATAGGGACAATGCTCAATTATAATGTCTTTAATGTGGCTTATTATCAACGATAGTTTCGGTAATACGCCACATATGCAAGTTTTGTCATGATTGTATGAAAACGTTCGAATCAAAGAACAAACCCAAATGTTTACTCTTTATGGACAATTCATACAGTCATTATGAGGTTACCTCCTAACAAGTTTATAACTTACAAAATACACAACACCTATTCTGCCGCCAACCTGAAAAAAACTCAGTAAACATTTAACATTCAGACAAAAAATAAATTGTGTCCCATACATGTCTATGGGAGTGATAAAGGCAAATTAAAACTTCGCGTAACCAGCGGCTTTAATAATAAAATAAATAAATAAAAAAGCAAAAAGGGCATAACTTAATTACTCATGGTCAAATTTGGGATATTATATATGTTATTAAACATGTTATGATTATACACAATATATACACGTTTGGTGTAGATTGAATGAAAAATTAACTTTCTACCAAATCCACATATCTGGGTGATGAAACTTTGCATATTTTTGGTACCCTTTTTGAAAGTTATGCAACAAACACATATTGCGCAATCAAAATGCACATTCCTTGGTCAACATATAACTTTAAGAAAACACAACAAAGCAAATATCCATTGCCAAGTTTGCCTTTTATTTTTGCAAAAATTAGTCATATATCATGTTCAAATGTGGTTTATTATCATAAGATTTATCATAAACATAATTTTATATTTTTTTTAAATGTATGCAATTCTGGTCAATATTGAATGAAAACATAAGTTTCTATCACACCCACACGCTATGTGTTGATCATTTATTGATATATCAATATACTGTCAGGATAACCGATAATATCGGCCGAAATGTGCAGTCTTAATTACTCCTGGGGACGAGAGTGGTATTAAACATTACCTAACCGATAAAATAAACAACACCTACTGTGCAGCCAACTTGTAAAATACTAAAAAATATATCACGTTTTGAAAAACACAACAACACATTTTCCACTCATTACCCATTGGTTGTGAATTTTCAGAAAAACACATCAAAACATGTTCCACATACTCCTCATGACTGTGGAAGTAAAGACGATGTAGCATACGACCTAAAGTCCGTTTTTATTTTCGCAAGGCAAAGAGGCGATAACTCAAGTACACATGGTCTAATATGGCTTATACTCAATGATATACAAGATTTTATATTACCAAGTTTGGCCAGGATTGAATGATAAATAAATTTTCTATAGCAACTACGTGCACAAGTGCTGACGTGATACATACGCCGGATTTATTTTGAGGTTGCCCAATTAAAAAAAGCACATTACTGACCAAAACACCTACTGTGCAGCTAACCTTCACAACTCGATAAAAAGTCACTTTTGGATAATAACAACACAACTTTGCATGTTCCGAGCATTACCGACTGATGTTGAAATTTCCGAAAAACACAACAAAACATGTTCCACTCATTTCCCATCGGTAAAAACTGTAAATGAATCGTTTTGTTTCCATTTGTGTTACAGTCAATAAACTGATTTAGTTTTTTTACGCGAATAAGCTTCATTTTGTGATATGACTTATGATGATAAATATAATTGTACAGCTTCTAAACTTTTATTAAATAAAATACATGTAGACATGATTTAAGGTAGAACATGAAAATGTAATAAACCAGTAAGCACTAATATGGACATAATATCAATGGTTAGATGCAATACATAAAAAGCTGCTGTAATTCATTAACCATTTGCATGCTGGGAAATGTGTCGTCTGCTAAAATTTCGTCTGCTGAATTTCTAAAATTAGCATTTTCTTCGATTTTTTTTTTCAAAGAATACTATCAGAATAGCAAACAGTTCTGTGGCGTCTCATCTGGATCCAAACTGTTTGCAAAGGCCTTCAAAATTCGGTTCCAGCACTGAAAAAGTTAACCATTTGATATGCTTGTCTTTAAGGCTTGTTGTTTATCATGAACACATGTATGATGTTAAGTTATAAATTAAAGGCAAAGATTAAAATATTTTTTTATTGACAGATCTTCGCTTGACAGTGAACTTTGATGTATAATTTATGTAAATACCCGACTACACACGGAAATACCCAACCTGACTAACCATACCCGGCTCTCAACAAAAAAGGCTATACGTTGCATCCCTACTGTGTTATCTTTTTATTGTATCGCTGCCTCACCAAAACGATATATATGCGCATTGGTATTTCTCCTCAAATTTGTCAGGAAGTAAAAACGACGTGGCAGATAACGGTCACCATAGCTGACACCACGTGCCAAAGTGTTCGCACTATCATGGCAATGATGAGTGCGGTAAATACATGTAATCATAGAGCAAGTCATGTGCTATTTGATATCCTTTTGTCGATCGTATTTGGAAAGTTGCTACGTCATTGATAAGACACGAGTTGTTAAGGAATAATTAAATACATTCGAGTCGCCCAAGATGATAAAAACTGAATTTGAACAACGCATTTATACCACCGCCCACAGTAACGAGGTCATCGCGAGCAAATCATGGTTTCACATTTCAACTAAAATGCCTATGTATTAAATACATACAACAATTGTCCTGGCATTTTTTTGTTTGACTGAATTAACAATAGTTTCAAGTTATACAAATATGTATGGGTAATGTCTTTAGTGAATATCAATTTCAGACGAAAAAAATGGTATGGGATTGAACCTCGAGAACTGCTGATTCGTCGAATTTGCCGGATATTGATACGTGAAGCGATTGTCAATGTCTTATTTGGCGGATGATCCCTGAATAACATAAAATGCGGTGCCCCGTGGCACACCTGCCTTCACGGACACATGCAATTGACCTTAGGCAGATAACCAACCATGTCAAACAAATGCATTCCAGTTTATGAACCACATCAACCAGTTGCAAGTCTAATCCACGTTTCATAATTAATTGATCGTTATCCGTCATGTAAGAAATAATCGTTTAATTAACGGTTGGGACTCTTGCTTAAACAACAAAGTATCGTTCGGCTCCCGATTAACCTGAATAGATTATAGATAAACAATACATGATGAAAAAAAGAGTTAGAATATATAGAGGATATTTGTTGGATTCGATGAAATATCGATTTTATTTCACGAGTGATCATATTAAACAATATTTTCACGTATTTTTATGTATATGTTATGATCACGAGTGACTAAAAATCGATATTCCATCGAATCCAACAAATTTTCTTTTTATTTTATGCTTTTTTTCACCGTTTATTTACATTGTAAAAGAGTTTAACTGGATAATTTCGCTGGATTTATGACGTAATTTCGTCGAAAAAATATCGTCATTTCGCAGTAAAACAGTGAAAATATCGATATTTTTCACTGTTTATAACAGTGAAATATCAGGGTTTTTTTTCACTGATATTTCTCTATAAACCACTGGAAAGCATAAAATAAAGAGTATTAACAGCATGAACACAAGACTAAAATAAGCTCTGCGACTTTTTTTTGGATATTATTGCTTTTATTCGGTGCGTATTAAGTAGTCGAGACATGTCCATCGGTCCACATGTTTGCCTGTCAGATTGCTAATTAATACTAGTATAACAGCTATGCAAGTGTTCAAATAGCTATACTCAGCTGTCAATAAGAGTGCTGTTCTTTACTTTCAATCCGCTGCGACATTGCCGCACGTTTAAAGGGGCCTTTTCACGTTTTTGTAAATTGACCAAATTTAAAAAAGTTGTTTCAGATTTGCAAAAGTTCGTTTTAGTTATGATATTTGTGAGGAAACAGTAATACTGAACATTTACCATGCTCTAATATAGCCATTTTATGCATCTTTTGACGATTAAAAACCTGAAAGTTATCAAGCGTTGCAACGCGAAACGAATTAATAATTTGGAGAGTTCTGTTGTTGTCGTTATATTTTGTGAAACTACGAAGATTGCTTATGTGAAGTGTAAAACACGTTAGTCATACATACTTGGCAGAAAGGCCGAGCGGTCTAATTGGTTTTTACTCCAGGACTCCAGGGGTCAGTGGTTCGAGCCCTGCGGAGGGTTACTTTTTTTCTTTTTTAAATTTTATTCTTGATATTTTACTGGAGTCTTTTAGATCCAATGTTTACATTTATCAATATAAAGCATCTAATGACAAACTTCAAAACATGCCAAAATATGTGAAAAGGCCCCTTTCAAACATGTTTTTGATCTTTCTTCAAGTCAATATGTCTTCTATGTACATAAAGATATGTACGCAATGCTCGTATTATCAATGTCCAAATAGCAGCGTCAATCGTTAGCTTGCGGTAGACCACATCGGAAAAGATGTCGCCGTAATGAATAGATCTCTGTCTAAATACGAAATATATGTTCATCTAGCCGGTTGATTGCTGTATCGCACGACTAAAAAATAACTATTACTGATATAATATTTACAAAGGAGATATATTTATTGTGAATACTTTATAATAATTTCAGATTGTCGTGATTGAAACGTGTTTTATGACGATGTACAGGTAACCTAAGTGCGTATACACTTGGAGACTTTTCTAATGCAGCACTTTTCAAACTTGAATATTTCAGTAATGAGTTAAGATTTTGATTACAAATTTTACATGTGATCATTTGACTATATTCTATGCAAAAACAACGATAAATCATTCATCCGTAACAATTGGGCGCTTGTGCACGTGGGGTTGGTGTGGCTTCGTCGTTTTGCACGTGAAAATGGTGAAACGCGGTATGATTCTAATTGTATGTCATTTTTTTTCATTTTGGGTTGATTCAGCAGGAAAACATAAAATTAATTTAAAAATCAATATGTCTCGTATAAAATTTCAGGAGCGCAACAGCGCAATCGGCATGTTGCAGGCTACCTTCCCCACCTGCTGAAGCATCCGATCGTCACGGATGAATGATTTAATCGTTTGCTTGCACATACTGTAGTCAAATGATCACATGTACAATTTTAAATCAAAATATTTACTCATAACTGAGGTATTTAAGTTTGAAAAAATGCTGCGCTCAAAAAGTCACCAAGTGTAGTACAACGCTATATAATTCCAATTTACTTTCAATTTCATCATTCTCGGTGGGGTTTTTTAAACCAGGAAAATATAACATTAATTAAAAAAACAATATGGCTCGATGAATATTCAAAATTCTCCAAGTGTAGTCTATACAGCGTCAGTATGTTGTCCAAGAGCGCCAAATGGATTAAGCGTGTACTCCGTGATGACTCGATGGGAAATTTGTGACCTGTCAGCCATAGAAAGGAATTGTTCAAATCACGGACGCTTTAATTAAGTACAATGTATCACCCAAAATATGATCGTTCGATTGATAAAACAACGATTTAAGCATTAATATAACATCGCGTATTGCGAGGGTCCTGTTCAAGTTATGCCACGCATGTGTAACGTCACATTACATCAGACCAGAATGCTGTAATTACTTTATATTCATGTTTACGAGTTCAACAAATTTCCGCGCCTGTCTGTTCAAATTAACATACTGTTTACAACGCGCAATGTCAATACGAAAAATATGATAACGTCACTGGCACATATGTCACGGTCGCTTGAATTCAAAACTGCCAACACGGTGCACACGTTGTTACTGGCGACTTGCCGATATGTCCAAAGTTTTATGGAGTGGTGCCATTATCATTGAATGTGTCAATTAATGCATGATGCTACATTATTTGTGACGTATATCAATTTACATTTACTTATATTTGTTTTCAGAACAAAATTCTTCTTAGGTTTATAAACATATTTCCCGCATTAATACCCAATCGCAACCACATGCAAAGATGTGTTTTCCTCGATCCATCAAGATTTGTCATTTAAACAACTATATAATTGAGATAGTAATCAATTTTATCTTCATTTACCAGTATACACGTATATGATTTACGAACCCCAATGAAACACCACATTATTTAGCCATATAAAACAAAAAGATTAGTCACTTCCAAGTTTGACTTGATTCAACAGACTTGAGTTATATAAAGCAATTGGTACCTTCTGGTTTTCCACCATCGGTTTGTTCATGTGAGATATGACTCGCGTATAAACAACAATACAAGATTCTTAATTGTGAACATTAAAAATGGTAACATGAACAGAAATAAACCAAAGTTGTGTTTTTTAAGACAAGTTTAAGATTAGAAGCATACTGTGCCTGTGTTTCAGAACTCGAAAGTTTCTTAACCCATTTAAGCCTAATGGACTCTCCCATCCTTCTAAATTGGATCAACTTATTTACAAAATTAGGGATGTCTTGTATACTTATTTCTATATTTAGAATATTTCTTACAGAAATTCCTGTAAGCAAACAGCGCAGACCCTGATGAGACGCCGCATTATGCGGCGTCTCATCTGGGTCTACGATGTTTGCCAAGGCCTTTTTTCTAGACGCTAGGCAAATATGGGTTAACGACGGTCCAATCTGTTGCAAATTTTGACTTATCCGCTTCAGAATAAATATTCTGTTGGAAGTTAAACATATGATTATCATTACAGGAATATACTAACACATATATTGGGGTTATAAACACTATACACACATAAAGATAATTAACATTCTTTTATTTCCAACAAAAACAACATCTTAATATAAGTAAATTATGCAATTACTCTACGTTGTATCAAACGATTGAAAAATGTGTAACAAAAGTTAGTTTTTTACCATTGACACCATAAGAGGACAAGTATGTTACGGAGATTAAAAATACAATGTAGTCTTTTCAAGAATCTATGAAATGTATTATAACCAGGTCTAATTAGTCTACAATAAGACCAGTTGTGTGTTTTGGCGATTTATTTTAATCATTCATATAAAAATTATCTTTGATAACCTAAAAAGCAACTTTACTGTAAGCACATTTATTTAATTTATATCAACGCCTTATAAATTGGTTTATGGAAGAGTGCAAATCCCTTAACATATAAATTAACAAATAATTAAGTGAAGGGTAATTGTTTTATGCATTGCAATTCTCCCCAATGATATCAATACATCAACGTTTCACGTTGAAATATTGTAGTGTATCTGAGATATAGCCTTCAAAGTTACATCATACAAAAATAAAAAAGGTCGATGACTCTAAGTAAAGAATGTGTAGGGTTATGGTTCTTTTGCGTGGCACTTCTTCCCATTGATTTCTACACACCCATGAAGTTTCATGTAGAAATATTGTATCGTATCTGAGATATAGCCCTGAAAGTTCCATCATACAAAAGCAACAAAGGGCAACTGCTCTTATTCAAGAAAGTGTAGTGTTATGGTTCTTAAGCATGGCACCTCTCCTCTTTAATTTTTAATGCATTCACGAAATTATATGTTGAAGTCTGGCATGGTATGTGAGATATTGCCCTGAACAGTTGCACCAACATAATAAAGGGCAATAACTATTATTTAAAAAAGTGTATGGTTATGGTTCTTGTGCATGACACTTTTCCTCATTGATATCTATACACCTATGCAGATTCATGTCGATATCTTATATACATTTGTAGTTACTGAGATATAGCCCTAAAATGTTTTGTGACAGACGGACGGACTGACACACTGACGAACAACGCCAATTGTGTATCTTTCCACCTTTGGCGGCGAATAACATTATTAAATACATATGTTTTACGGTGTTTCTTTAAAATTTGTAAAACACATATTTATACAAACATTTAAGAAAAAGACAATGCTGACTTCAACCATGTGATTCCTACCACCCTAAAAATGAATAAGCAAGGTGTTACAAACAATAGTCGATTATTTGTTAATTATGTCATATGACGAGAACAATTATTAGACCATGCTCAGCTTGGTCCATGGACAGTTAGACCATCATTAGGTTTGCAAACAAGTAGAAATGCACCAAAAAGAACATTACACATAATACATAATTAAAACAATGAAACAGTAGAATGACATAGTATTGTGATCATGCTAATGCTGTCAAAAATTCAGATTTTGATAATAAACAATGTCTATAAGGAGATATGTATTAAATACTATTTTAAACATATGAACATCAAATGACATTGTAATCGTCATATAAATGACAAAATATTATGACATAACACCATAGGCTTTGAATAAATCTTTTATTAACATGTCAACCAAATAGTCAACAACAATGCTCAAATCCCTAGTGTTGTAACTATAATGATCGTATGTTAAGTATATGAAGCAGTAAGAAAATAAAAAATGTATAATTGTATTAAATTTTCATTAATTTAAGTAAGAAAGAAACAATACAAACCATATAATAACGAATGTTCAGCTTTGCATACCAAACTAGCATCAGATGTAAACATTAAATTAAGAAAACCATAGTTGTAAATAGGAAAGGGACAACGTTACTTCGTGCATGATAATACCTTTACAAGACCTTTGGGAACAAGAAAACAAACATAAATTAAGAATGCAAATGAATCCTGCATGTTTTCGTCATCAATTCCTGAAAAATGTAAACAAAATTTACACCCAGTGTATGTTTGCAAAACATATGTGTGACAAGACGGTGGTCAGTTCTTTCGAGGAATGTTGTTAACAGAAAACGAAAGCAAATATCAAATTAAATACATTTTACAGACTAAATAACTATACGTGAATACATTTTCTGAAAAAAGTTGTTTTGTGATTTGATAAAGAAAACATTTTCCCGCCATTATGTTTAATTACACAAAAGTTGTAATATAAAAAAAGAGCAAATTAAACAGAATGTTCATTTTACAAATAACATATAAAATATGAATAATATTATGGTGATTTAAGTAAGTCAAACCTTTGCAAATGTTGGTAGGAGGGTAGGCGTACATTATTTCCGCCTCTACTCCTTTTAATTTCGCCTACGATATTCAATCATGTTTTTGTCATGCATTAACGCATTTTTGTAAGTTTGCATAAGTACAATCTGAAATTGTCGAATTTTGAGTTGTGTACTCACTTTTGCAGATGCAAAATTATAGCAAGAAATCACTGTCAAAAGCGATCTTAATCAGTTACACCGAAAACACCTTTGCCACAAATTACATATGGTTGGATGGTTTTGTGTTACAAACGGGTTTATGGTTCGTTTGTCATCTTAACCCGATCTCTATCTAGTTAACTATAATATATGTATCCCGGAAAAAGCAACTTTTTGGAAAACCCCACTAATCTGCTGGTACAAATAAACATGACCCATTTATAATCCTTTCAAAATCACACACCGTATCAACCTCTATTATTTAAAGGAAGCTATCATTGGTTGATATAATGGATCAGCGTTGTTTGTACCGGGGTGATTAGTGGGGTTTTCTAAACTCGTGCTTTACCGGGATCAGTCTATTATTACGGTGTGGCAACATCTGGGAAGCCAAAATAGAACGTTCGTGAACTAATCTAAATATAGACCATGACTAGTTGGAAAATATTGCGGATTTTCTGTAAAACCACAGCATACAAAATGGGAAATCTATCGTATTTTCTGTAAATCATACAATACCAACAGAAAGTTATCACTCATTGTGACGAACATTTTGCGACTAATTTTGCTTCGTTCAAGTTGAAATGGACATCTACAGTATAAATGATGAGAGGACACTAAATGTGTTCATCGACAACACCGTGAAACCGGACAGGGAGACTTTACAGAGAAATAATGCGATGGTTGATCGGTTGATTCATTTTCTCCAGAACAACATTCCAGGAAGGCTTCGACCGAGACGTGTTATAAAAGTATTTTTGTTTAGTATTTTTTATATTTCTATGATTACATCGACAACTTATTTTTAGCTCAACTGAGTACACCAGGCTCATGGTGAGCTTTTGATATCGCCTTTGGTCCGTCGTGCGTCGTCCGTCGACAACATTTGCCTTGTTAACACTCTAGAGGCCACATGTAATGTCTAATCTTCATTAAGCTTGGTCCAACGATGAGTTCCAATGATATCTTGGTGGAGTTTGAAAATTGGGTCACGTGAGATCAAAAACTAGGTCACTAGGTCAAATTAAAGAAAAACCTTGGTAATAATCTAGAAGCCACATGTATAGCAAAATCTTCATGACAATTGGTCATTACATTTTTCTTAATGATGTCTCAGCTGAGTTCTAAAAGTATTCCGGTTCGTTGAAAAACATTGCCGCCAGTCGGCGGGGCAGTTTTCCTTCTATGGCTATATTAAAATCTTGTTAACACTCTAGAGGTCACATGCATAGTCCAATCGTCATGGAACTCGGTCAAAATATTTTTTCTTATGATAGCACGGCGGAGTTTTAGAATGGTTACGGTTCGTTGCAAAACATGGCCGCGATAGGGAGCGGCAGTTTTCTTTATATGGCTATATTAAAACTTTAAATGTTAAAACTCTAGTTGTAATGAGGATGTTCGTGCACATTGATGACGATGATAATGATGATGATGATGATGATGATGATGATGATGATGATGATGATGATGATGATGATGATGATGACGGCGACGTCGATGGTGATGATGATATCTTAATATTTGCAGAAATTCAACATAGTGGTAAAACCAGTAAAACAACAACATTCGTTACGTATGAATCTTATTTGACCTTTCATTCACTTATGATATTCTCAATAAAACTCAGTTATACCTTTGCTTACATTGTTGCAATACACTAGTATTGATTGATGACTTCTCGAATAGCAATGTGATGATTGTTTAACAGGCTTACAGCTCCCTGGAAATTTGACCAAATTAATAGACACTCACAGCAAGAACCATTGTTTTGATGTTAGATGGACACTATTGATAAGCTAGACTGCTTATACAGTTTGCAGTCAGTAAGTAGTGTGTGTACGATTATCAAAGATTTGTGATTTTAACCGGTTTTATTGTTGTTTCAATTGGAAATATCATTGCAAGGTGAGTCTGAAATTTGTTTCGGAAGTTTAAAACAATTTGTCCAAAATATGAACAATATGGTAATAAACAACAATAATTAAACACGTCTTTTAAAGGGGCCTTTTTACGTTTTGTTAAATTAACAAAATTGAAAAAAGTTGTTTCAGATTCGCAAATTTTCGTTTTAGTTATGATAAATGTGAGGAAACAGTAATACTGAACATTTACCATGGTCTAATATAGCCATTAAATGCATTCTTTGACATATTACTTCTATATCTGCACACATTTGTAACTATGAGAAAGATCAAGTGTCAGATGTTTGTTTCCTTACAAGAAAATTAATGTTGATTTCTACTAGATATTCTCATACTCATTTACTTCCTTACAACCGACTTTGATATATGAAAATAATTCAACATACTGTATTTAATAATGTAAAACCTATTTCATGAACACTCAATCTATTGACAAAATACAGTTGTTTTTGGTATCTTTAAAGCGTTTTTTGCAAAAACAAGTTGAAACTTTCATCCCTTATAAAATCCAAAGAATCTGAAATGATTATCTCATGATCTCAAAGCTTGACAACAATTTGTAGAAAATTGTACTTCAATTTTCTTTGGCTGATTATGCTCATTATTAATTAACTGTCTTCATATCGCTTTTATCCAAAATGAAGCTTTGTCGCAATGGGTAACACATGTCTATTTTAAAAATCATGAACGCACACACAAACACGCATATATTTACATATCTGCTAAATCAACAAACCGTTTCTTTTCACAAAATACGTTAACAACCCATGCTTAACGCTAATACTATTCAGGTCACCTTAAAGTCACCAGGGCCTCTTGTTTTTTGTATTATCGGGTAGTGATACAAATCAGAAAGTGGCATGGTGTTCAACAATTTAGATAGATTAATGCAGGGTTCACGGCGCACGTTCATAGCGACGTGTTTACCGTGGTATAGGCAGGCAAGCTCTATGAAACATGCATACGTAACAGCGTTATGCCGTAATGTAGCACAACCGAAAGTAACGCAGAGTGGTGCAGCGTATAATGTGCGCATCGCAGAGCATACGAAATGAGCCTTGCCTAGTAGACAGAATTATATACTGGTAACTGGTATATGCATCATTATTATTTAACAAATTCAAGAAACACATTTTCAGTCGGGGTCATTCGGCAAAGGTACAGCGGTCCGCGGAAAATCCGATATCGACTTGATCCTTATGCTGGCCGAGTACAACAGCGTGGGCAAATACACACAGGATTCAAGGGACTTGCTGCAGGAGTTGAAAACATACCTGACGAAATACGGAGAGGCTCAGCTAGAGAAGGTCACAAAGTACTCCGTACAGGTCAAGCTGACAAATGGCAACTTCTCGCAGTCAGTTGACGTCCTTCTCGGAATTGACTTGCTCGATAGAGGTATACCAAGATCACCTTCGAACTTTTAAAAAAGCAACCATTGTTCTTTTATTCGATGGTTTATCCGTAATAAATGCTGTTAAGTCCTTTGGGGTAAATGCTGCTACCAAAAATGTATGTTTCCCTCAATAGTTTGTTTCATGTGTCATTTGAGCGCCGGTCTCGCACGGATTGATTTTGAAAGGGTTAAAACGAAGATTTTGGGAATATTGTATTGCATACTTTCAGATTACTTTGATTGCATGGGTGTTCAAATCGCATTGTACACATTTTGTGTTCACAGGCATGGTCCCGGACCACGTTTTCGACCAGATGCAAGGGCCAGATGTAGACACGCACTTATACTCGGTTACATTGGGACCTCTGCAGGTGGAGGTCATGCAGGCACTGCCCACGCAGGTCAAGGACTTGATAAGAATCGTCAAATACTGGGAAGATGTGAAAATGAAGGCATGTGATTTTCTTAATGCCTTATAATACATAATAATGTTGTACCTTTAAGATTTTAATTAAACTGAGTGTACGAAGAAGAAGTGTCATTTTCGTTTACATAGTGGTACCCTTTCATTCAACGGTCTAAAAGTATAATCACAGTGAATATGTGAAGAAGGTGTTTTAAGACGAATATGCAATGCCAAAGCAGTTTGATTTATTTTAACGGCTCTTATTGGAGACATTTTAAGTGTGTGATAATTAGATAAAAACATATGGAAATAGCCTGCATTTTGATTAACTGACTACTGATTACAGACTGTGTAAGACTCGAACTTAAGACTAGTGCATGAGCAGGTGTGTGCACACATTGTGGCATTATCAACATTATTTCAGGCGGTGAGAAACTGTAAGTGGCCTAGCTCGTTCGCCATGGAGCTGGTAGTGATGCATGCATGGAACAATGCCGGAAGTCCCAGCACAAGCTTCAGTATGGTACGCGCGCTACACGCCGTGCTGACGTCACTAGTAAACCATCGCCAGTTCATGGCAACATTTCCAAGGCAGATGAAATACTCCTCAGTCAAGCTAGAAACATGTTTACAACGAAGGTACTCTTGTGATAGTCATTAATAAAAGCGAACAAGACATAGTATCAAAGTTCTTTATATTTCAATTGTGTAGTTTCCGCCATTCGACCGGGATCTCTCAGGTTAGATTTACCATTGGGTAGCGTTCTTAAGATTACCCCACACTGTCTCGATACTCAGAGTGTCAATTTAAACAAAATATGTCGATGCAATAGTGCTTAAATTAAGCAGTTCAAACTAAGTTCCATCTTACTAAAATCAAACACTATCCGACTTAAATAAGATATGATGTTGATGTTGCTTTAAAGAAACATGTATATGACACTTTTTTTATTTATGTCTGGAATTATAGCTGACATAGCGATCATCGATTTATGTAATAGTGTTCATTTTTCCGGTTGTGTTGTTCACCAATTAAATATTTATAGCAGCATAGCTTTGAATTTATCGAAATGTATTTCTTTATACATGATAAAACTCTTCATCTAAATTACAGGAGGCCTCCGTATATCATGGACCCTACCAATCCTTTCAACGACATGTATCACGGTCTCTTCGACACGGCCTGGGACTGGAACGACGTTGCCACGGAGGCGAGCACGTGGCTGCGACATCCGCTGTTCCGCGGCGTCACTGGCACAAACTCGCGGTGGTAATAGGGACCTCTCGCCCATCAAGAAGAGATTTGACTGGTTCCTAGGATAACTCGTATCAACTCCCCTCATCCATTATAAAAACCTCGTGATGAGGGTCGATTCAATTTATTTATATGATTTTTACAATCATTTTTTTTTGCGTAGACATTTTTTTTACAGTCGCCCTTATTAAAAAACTATTTATTTTTTACAGAACTGTGCACTGATTTTCAATACGTCAGAAACAGTTGCAAACGTTTTGGACGCACAAAGGGCAATAACTTAAGTGTACGTGCAAACCCCACACAGAGTTGTCGTTCGATGCTCTCGCATACACTCGTGCAAGAGATTGGTGCACATGATCAAATATGTCATATTATACATACCATTGAACTGTTTATGATGATACACCATATATACAAGTTTGGTGTACCATCCTACCAAATCCACGCATCTAAGTGTTGCCACTTTGCAAATAGATTGGTGTGGTACCCTTCTTGAAAGTTATGCAACCGCAAAAATAATTAACACAAATTGCGCAAGTTTATTGATATATCTTCGATTGAGAACGAACGTTGATATATAGTTTATACCAGACCCGAAAAAACTATTGTATCGCTTTCACACCAAAACGATTAATCTTTGCACCCATATGAACTATTCGAGTATTTCTTATTCTGTCTTGTCACATTTTCGACGTGGCGATAACGGCCACCATAGCTGACACCACATGTAGATACACCATTAGGTAATAGTAAACATGTTATAAATGATATAGAATCTAAGTTATTAGAGAAGGAAACTGTTGAATGGAAAATTTAATTAATAGAGAATCTGGACAAAGGGGCATAGGAAGAAATAAATTAAGAACTAATAAACTATTTAAAGTAGATTTTGGTACTGAAACATATATTAGCGGTAAAATACCATTCAATTATAGAAGTGCTTTAACTAAGTTTAGGTGTGGTGTAGCGCCGCTTAGGTTAGAGACTGGCCGGTTTGAAAATATTGAGCTATGTAATAGAACTTGTTTCCATTGTACAGATAAGATCGATGATGAAATACATGTACTCTTTCACTGTCCGTTGTATGTTGATGCAAGGAAAATGCTAATGGATAATTTAAGTGTAAATCCTGATAGTCATGCCATGTCAGATTGAGAAAAATTGAAATACATAATCACTACAGAGAATGTTATGTACTTATCAGCCAAAACCTGCTATTCTATTCTTCATGAAAGGAAAAAATACATCTACTTAAAATAGGTTTAAAACTCACTGTAATAAGACCTATTTTGGAGTACAAGTATTTTATCCTTTTTATTGTTATATCCACAACTGCAACATGCTAGGTAGTGCAAAATAACCTCCTTAAATGGTGTGCACCCAGAATGAGGAGACCCAATCCTGTATTAAGTCACACAGATTATTATGGGAAACTGGGTAGGGTTACTGATTCCTGGGGAAGAAATATGAACTGGATTTCTGTTCTGCTAAGTATGTCTCTATCATTCTGGAGTCACTGTTCAGTGTGGTTGTCATAGTTATAATTTTTAACTGATATGGTTTTAAATTGTAAGCTATGTAAATATGGTCTTTGTTAATAGTGTCTGTTAGTTTTAATCTAAGCGTTGGTAACCATTGCTAATGAGTTAATGTCCGACCTGGTCAGAGGTGATAATTGCTATCTTAAACAATTTTATGTAAAACGTGTAGTGCCTCTTTTCGCAGTGTCAGTATTTTACGTCAATTTATCTTATGTCAGTTTTTAATTATGGACTAGCAATGGCAACCTAACTTTTAATCTAACTTTTTAACGTAAATATGTATATAGAGAACAAGTATGTGGAAAATACGCAATATTTAACTCTTCATAGCCTCTTATAAATCTTATATAGAATGGCCATTTTCAAGTTTTATGTGTGTTTTAATGCTATGTAATTATTGGCGTCGCTCTGGAGAGCGGCGACTAGTATGTAATGCATTTTTTTTTCGCTTATGGGAGGAGAAGTTATTTTACGGATCAATGTTTATATTTTTGTTTTAAGAATATCTTGCATAGTGGTGATTTTTTGTGTAAATTAGTGTAAATAAGTACTGCATTTGTGCCTATTACATTTATTACAACATTTATTGCCAATAATGCAAAGCTAATTGTTTTAATTAATAACTGATCCACAACTGATCACAGGGGAAAGATCACAGGGACTGGGCAAATACGCAAAACTTTCTGGTTTTGTATAAAAACAAAACATAATCGAAATATATTTATTTTGAGTTTTTTCTAATTTGCTTTTTTAGTGGAGAACCGATGTAGTACGATATTTGACGACCTATCGCGCAAGCAAGTTTATTGGAAGGCGTAGTGGTACGAAAACGTACAATGTATTAGTTTATTAATAGACATATAATAACGATCGCTATACACAACTTCACCAAATAGCAGTACATAATTGATGTCAGCCAGAATAGCTCAGTTGGGAGAGCGTTAGACTTAAGTTGTTTACGCAACAATCATCTAAAGGCCCCCGGTTCAATCCCGGGTTCCGGCACGAACGGAACAGTGCGGCGGCTGACAATTTTTTTCAGTCAGGTTAATAAATATAAAGAAGCTTTATTTTATGTAGACATTTTAAAATCCATTTTACTACAATTGGACATTTTTATTAAAATTAATGGATGCCGCGTGGTGACAACGTTAATTAAAATTTCTTACATCACTTAAATATCTTATAAAAAAATACACGTGTTTTCATATTAACAAATAAATGCAAACAACACATCTATTATCCGTGTATTTTTATGGTTGTCTATCATAGGCCCTAATTACTATCCCTATCACATATAGAGCGTGAAGCGCGACACGTATTATTGATTGTAACAATAAGTTGCGATAAAGGAAGCAGCCGCTTATCAAGGAGGAGCTGTGTCCCGGCAAACCGTTTCCCTAGAGTCAAGCACTCCTCGGAGTTTTTTTTTAGAACCACGTATAGAGCGCGAAGCGCGACACGTATTACTATCCAGGTGGTATGGGCCCTTTAGCATTATCCGACCATTACGTCCATAGTTATCTTCCTTAGAATTTGAGAAATTTTGAAATCTTTGTTCGAAGTCCTAAATTTTCATCCGATTGTTCCCAAACTTGCACAGGTTTTTTTTTATCAATGAGGACCCAACCCAAACTCTCTATGAGCAATATCGGACCATAAGTCCAGAATTATGTCTCTTTGAATTTAAAAATAAAAGTGAAAAACTGCTTGGTTAGGTGATTATGTCAACATTTTTCATCAGATTCTTTCCAAACTTACAGTGTCTTTATATCAATGAGCATTTTTACCTCATTTAAAATGAGAAACATCGGGACAATAAGTCCAGATTTTTTTCTATTAAATTTGACAAAATAAACAATTTTCACTTGTTTAAAAGATTTCACAACTTTCGTCTGAATCTTTCCAAACTTGTTAAGTGTTTTTATATCAGTATTACTCAAACCCTATTGAATATTATGAATATCGGAGCAATAAATCTATTAAGATCTTTTACTGAATTTCAAAGTATTGCTTCTTTATGCAATTTGCAGTTTTCATTCAATTTTTTTTCAACTTTTACAGTGTTTTCATATCAATGAGTACTCAACCCCTATCGTAAATGGGCAACGTAAGAATAAGTTCAGAATCATCGCCCCTTGAAGTTGAGAAAAATATGAAATAACGCTTACAAGATGAAGCAGATTTTTTAAAACCTACACAGTTCTGTTCCATTAATGAAAACTGCACACGGATGCCAGAAAAAAAAGGAAACCAATGTGAATAAAATGAACTATGAAAAATTTGGGGGTTACAACACAAAATCATAGATAATGGTTATTTGGGGGTTATAACACAACATCATAAATAATGGTTATTTGGGGGTTATAACACACAATTATAGATAATGGTTATACCAGTATCTTTTTCTATTTTATTTAAAATAATCGGCCAATATATTACACTGTGAATGAACAAAAACTGTCACGTGACCACAAAAGTCAACGTCAGTAGTCATTTTATGACAACAAACAGCCGCGCAAGGTAGGTGTTTTCCAATATCGTTGCTGATCATCCTCTGACTTTCATACGACCTAGTGCATGCAATATGGCATGCATATAGCTTTCGATCGGTATATCACGCGTTTTGTGTGTTGCTCTGGTTTTCGAGAACACTTCGGCGCAAATTTCCATTTACGAAGCAAACGTCAGTAGTAAAATTACAAAGAGTCTGTGTTCTCGAAAATTAACGATCACAGAACTGTCTATGCTTCACTGGACGAACATATATTACATATGTCTATGCATAAACAAACAAAAATATCTACCAGATATTAAATAAACGTTTAAAGAGTGAAAACAAATATGGCAAACGTCAGTAGTACGTTTAGGAATGGCAAATGTCAGTAGCAAAAATATGCAAACGGCAGTAGCCGAATAAATGCAAGCGTTTAATTTAATGAAAAACATGTGAAACAATATAATTTATGCTAATTTAGATTTAAATTAGATATAACAAGTTAAGATTGATGTCATAAATTAATGCACGACATATATAAATTCAGCAACAACAAAAATGAACTAATGTTTAAGTGATATTATGGGCATCTAACAGTTTAAAGGTGTCTATCGCAACCGTTGTTTATTTTTGGTGTTTTCACTTCATATACACGCGGACATGTGCACGTGACAATATGAAAATAAGCACCCAGGCCAAATAATTGCATTCCAGTTTGTGAACCACATCACCAAGTCATAAGTTAAATCCACGAGTCATGTATCATGATCATGTCGTAATTAATTGCTAGAAGTCGTATAAGAAATAATCTTTAATCCATTGTTGTGACTAACGCTTAAATCAACAGATTATTGTTCTGCTCGCGATTAATCCCGCATGTATTATAGATCAACAACAAACAGCAAAAACGAGTCAGATTATGAAACCACTATTTAAGAGCATGTACACAATTCTTACATAAGCCCTGCGACTTATATTTGAAAATCATGACGTTAAAGGGACCTTTTCACAGATTTTGGCAGATATTGAAGTTTTTCGTTAAATGTTTTATATTGATAATGTAAACATTGGGTCTTAAAAGCTCCATTCAAATGAATAAAATTAAAGAAAGAAAAAGCAACCCTCAACTGGGCTCGAACTACAGACCCCTGGAGTAAAAGTCGATTGCTTAGAACACTCGGCCATCCGTGCTCATAATGAGTGATGTATTTTATACTTTATATTATTTTTTTAAATACCACATTTATATAGCGCCCTTTTCATACTCGAGATGTGCGTTCAAAGGCGCTTTACATTTTTGTAAGCATTTTTATATAAGCAATCGTCATAGTATCACAAAATATAACGACAACTACAGAACTCTCCAAATTATTAAATCGTTTCGCGTTGCAACGCTTTATACTTTTCATGTTTCTAAATCGTCAAAAGATGCATGAAACGGATATTTTAGAGCATGGTAAATGTTAAGTATAACTGTTTCCTCACAATATCATAACTACAACGAAAATTTGCGAATCTGAAACATTGTTTTATAATTCTGTCAATTTACCAAAACGTGAACAGGCCCCTTTAAAAATTATTTGTTTTATCAAGTAATCGTGACATGTCCATCGGTTCGCGTGTTTACCTTTCAAATTCCTCGTATATAATAGTAAAACAACCAGGGAGATGTTCAACTATTTTGTAATCAATGACCAGACAAACTGTTGTTGTTTATTTAACTTTCTATCCGTTGCGACGTTGTCGTGCGATTATTACATTTATTTGAAATGTTATTAATTTAACATGCCCCGCCCCCTCCATGTACATATTTACGCAATGCTCGCTGTGTCAATGACCAATTGGTAGTGTCAATCGCTATCGTGTGGTAGACCACATCGGATATGAGGTCGCCGTAGTGAATACATATTTGTTTCGATACGAAATGTAGCCTGTTGATTACAAATTCACACATAGATCAGCTACTGACAAAACGTTCACGAAGAAAATATATGTTGCAAATTGACACTTGCAGATTTCATACAAATCTTCAAATAGCAACAACCGAATAATTGTTATACTTTAACCATCATAGAAAAACTTAATTGTAAATACTTTATAATAATTTCAGATTTTCGTTTTTGAAACGTTAAAACATTATGAAGATGTACATAACTTAAATTCGTGTAGTCTATACTGAAGTAGCGTTTATATTTTATGACAACCTGTCGTACTTATGTTGTCCAATATTGCTAAAGGGTCTTTGCATGTAATATGTGATGACTGGATGGAACATTTGATTCCTGTCCGATTTATATAGAAACTGTTCAAATTACGGACGCTGTAACCAATACTACGATCGTTCGATGGATTAAACGACGATTCGTGAGTCAAAATAACATTGATCATGGCAAACGTTATGTTCAAGCTATGCCACGCATGTTGTACGTCACATTACAAGGGACCTGGATGTTGTAATCACATTATATTTGTGTTAACGAGTTCAACAGTTTTTCGCGTCTGTTAATTCAATAACAGACTATCAACAACGCATAATTCCAATAAACAAATTACGTCACTGGCACATATGTTACATTCGCATAAATTCGCAACTGCCAACACGGTACACAGTTGTTACTTGCCATTTGCCGCTATTTCGAAAATATTATTAACTAAGTTCTCCGTGGCGTTAATTGATATGGTGTCCGCCTAGCGATCGGGAGGTCACGGGTTCGATCCCCACTTGGGCAGCGTTCTTTATATCGTCCCTAAAGACACCAAGTACTGGTTATAGGCCCAGGAAACGGACTCCAGAGCGTTTCTATAAGCCCGAGCTTTTAGATGCAATCGAGCTAAAATAAATAGGTTTAAACTAATTATAGTAATGAGTGCTGCCCTTATCTTTAAATGTGTCAGGAAATGCATGATTTTATATTAACCGCATCGTGATAAGGTTATCATAATAATCTCTACTTGACACATATTTGCGACCCTTTTTAAGCACAACAAAATACTCAGAAATTGAAATTCTTTCAGAATAAATTAAATTCAATGAACGAACACAAATAAGAACGAAAATAAACAACTATAGATCGATTTCATGTAATCAACATATAGAAACTGATTTGAACCTATTTGTCTGTAAAAACTTACCTTGTTACAGATTAAATAAATCCTTTTGATAAATGTTATTGTTTTTATTTAATTGTTCACACCAATTTTGACACTCTGTTTAATTGCCCCTTTGTTCATCACAAACCGATTATCTAGTTATGATCGGATACTGTCCAGACAATTACTGTAAATTTAAAAGTACTTTTGAATATGATAATTATTTAGACTATGTATCACATGAAAAATCAAGAATACCTCTTACAAGACTTCGTCTGAGCTCTCATAATCTAGAAATAGAAACGGGCAGATACAGAAATGTAGATCGCAGTAATAGAGTGTGTAGATTATGTTCATGTAAATCTGAATACCATTTCTTGTTATGTTGTACTGCTTTTACTGACATAAGGAAAAAATACCTAGTAAGTACTTCCTGGCCGTCTATGAATATGTTTATTAATTTTATGTCATCTAGGTCTAAACGAAAAATCAGAAGAGTTGCTAAATATTGTCATAATGCTATGATTTTACGTGATGCATTGCTTGCATTGTGGATTTTGAATAAACTTATTTGATGTATATATTATAAAAATAGTCATATAATATGCAGGTTTATTTATGTATGACTGTATGTATATATATGATACTTGACTGTGTGTCTTGGCCATAATCTTTATAATTTTTGTAAATGGCCCAAAGCAATGCTTTTGCCGTTTTTTGCCAATAAACAAAACGAAACGAACTAAGAAAACAGGGTGTCATAAACCCGGGGACCTATACCCTGAATAAACCACATGTGTCTGGTCATTAAACACAATTTATGATACCTCCAGGTCACCTCTTGGCATATTGAGCAGTCATTTAAGCCAAATACTTAACAGTTGCTTTAATAAAATATTTGAACATATTAAAAAGAAATATACATTTGTCATAACTGGATTAACAGGAACTGTACAGTGTATATATAATATATTAGACAGTTTTAGCATAACAATAAAGTGTTTAATAACTATAAATTAGAAATAGTGTACAAATTTACTGCTACACAATTAACGTATGTTACGGGTACCTGCAAATGAAAACTCTGCTATAACGTGTAAAGATCGTGCGATACTGCAGTGTTCGAAACATCATCATGAAAACAAGCAATCACGTTTGATCATAGTATGGATATAAAATACTTGCGTAAAATAAATTAAATGTTTAGATTTATGGTATCATAAAATGATAGATTTGTATCGCTCATTATCACTACTAAAGAGTTTTCAATAAACATGTAAAGACATTTCAATTTTCAAAATATGCAGGTGTTTTTTTCCATTTGAATGCTAAAATTAATTAATATTTTCATTCAATGTAAACGAAACGAAAATTCATTCAATGTAAAAGAAAATTAAAACTACATTGAAAGATTGTAATGTATTGCGCTATTTTAGGGCTTTGTTTTATAACTGATTCAATGCACCTCTTACAATAAATTTCTATTGCGGATGAAAAATAACACTATCGCATCCACACCACTCATAATTATAATCAAATTATTATATGTTTTATTATTTTTGAATTATCATTTATTTAAGTCTTACTTTAAAAAAGAATACGGGTATTTATAGTTTTGTTTTGTGAAATTGTCAGTTTTTAGTCTTCCGACGACCTTTACTCTAATACAATCTAAATGGCCGCGATCGAGAGGTGTGACGGCCAATCTATTTTTAGTAACGGAAAACCCCTCTTGTGACGTCACACCAAAACCTCCTATGGATTCCTTATGAATGGCGATAAAGCAGATATTCCAATAAGTGTTAATTTTACAAACAAAATGAACGATTCACTAACCATTTATTTACTCACACCGATTAGTGTGACAAACAGCTGGCGATCCCTATAAAACTCTTCAAAAAGTTGCTGGTTTACTAAGAATAAATCTATATCAACTTAACTTATCAAGTTTTTGTTTATTTATTTTTGTGTTTGTTTT
Source organism: Dreissena polymorpha (assembly GCF_020536995.1). Taxonomy (NCBI): domain Eukaryota; kingdom Metazoa; phylum Mollusca; class Bivalvia; order Myida; family Dreissenidae; genus Dreissena; species Dreissena polymorpha. The sequence goes on along the minus strand of NC_068358.1, from coordinate 47,583,722 downwards.
AAAGATCCACGTATGAGTAATTATAAATTTAAAGGTTGACATGATTTTGATATATGGGAGTCGGTTTGTTACGGGAAAAATGATTGGTTGAAAACTGACCCAAACAAATAAATGTTACAGCAGGCATAAAAACATACCAACAGTCATAATTTGTCACAGCTGTTACAAAATTGTTACCGCAGTGACAAAATAGATATCACCGTGGTGACAAAATTGTTACCGCAGTGACAAATTGTCACCGCGGTGATATCTATTTTTAGCTGTTGACGTATTTGTACTTTTGACCCAAATGGTAGGGCATAAATACATTCACGGAACTGCAGCAATAACATGCAGTTGGTACAACCCATTGTAGATTAACTTTGGAATTGAAGAATAATTATTATGTAAGAAGATTAAACATCGTTAAAATAATATACCAACAAATCAAATGGGGTTGTACAAAACTATAAACAAAATTAAAATAATGTACGTTCTTTTATTACAAACAAAACAACATCTCCATTAAAATGAATTAGGCAATAACTCTACTTTATCAAATGTTGTATAATGTGTAACAAAGTAGTTTTTTATATTAATTTACAACTTAAGAAGACATAAATGTTACTAAGATTGAAACTTCTTATTTTCAAGCATAATAACCAGGTCTAATTAGTCTACAATAAAATGAATAGTTTTGTTTCCATTTTTGTTAAGTCAATCTAATGATTTTAATATATACACTTATTAGCTTCTTCCTATTTAACGCCTTATGACGATACATATAATTATATAACTTCCATAATATAATGAATAAATTAAACATGCTTTAAAGTAGAACATGAAAATCTAATATACCGGTAAGCATTTGTACAATACATGATCAGCTGTTGTCATACATTTACCGTTTTATTTACGTGTCTTTATGGCTTGTGATTCATCATCACCACATGTAGTACATGTATGTTGAATTATAATTATAAATTGAACGCAAAGATTAAGACTAAATTTTATTGATAGATCTTCGATTGAAAACGAACGTTGATGTATAATTTATATTAGACCCGAAAAACTCGACCCGACTAACCGTACCCGGCTTGTCAAAATTGCTGCAGTAGCTTTCATAATCTTGCCCTTATTGTATCGCTGTCACACCAAAACGATTTATGTTCGCATCCATATGAACAATTCGTGTATTTCTTATCTTGTCTTGTCAAATTTTCGACGTGGCGATATCGGCCACCATTGCTGACAGCACATTCCCAAGTGTTAGCATTCGTGACCTAAGCTTAAGCCATTACGAGTGCGGTATATACGTGTTATCATAGTGATTGTCGTGGGGTGATGATGTTTTATCAATTTGTCTTTAATTTGACATGCACGCACTGACGTACCGCGTTTTGGAAAGTTGTTACGTCATTGATTAGACACGAGTAGCTAAGGAACTATTAATTACATTTGAGTCGCCCATGCTGATAAAAATAATGTTTGAACAACGCTTAAACAGTACCACCCACGGTAACGAGGTTGACACGAGCAGACACGTCAATATGAGTTTAGGTCGCCATGACCACAGCCACTGTTAGGAGTTTAAGTTTTAACAGAACCGCCAACATTTCGTTATTGGCGGCTATTCACATTTAAACTCTTAATCCATTGTTTTAAAGTGCATACGGCGGGGAATCCATATGGGTATCGGTTTTATTATGAATAGCTTTACGTTAATAAATATGTATGGAAAATGTCTTGAGTTAACCGATTAATGCCTAGCGTGTAGAAAAAAGGCCTTGGCAAACAGCGTAGACCCCAGATGAGACGCCGCATGATGCGGCGTCTCATCAGGGTCTGCACTGTTTGCTTACAGGAATTTATGTAAGTTATATTCTAAATATAGAAATAAATATACTAGACATCCCTAATTTTGGAAATAAATTGATCCAATTTAGAAGGATGGGAGAGTCCACTAGGCATAAATGGTTTAATATAAATTTCAGATGAAAACCTCTGTGGATTGGAATTCGAGAGCTGATGCTTCGCGGAATTTGCTGGATGTTGATATTTGAAGCGATTTATGCAAATGGCTCATTTGGCTTATTAGCCCTTGAAGTAGTGTGTACCGTGATACAACTGCGTGCACGGACAAGTGCACGTGACAAGATGCAGATATGCAACCATGACACATAATTGCATTCCAGTTTGTGAACCACATCACCAAGTCATAAGTTAAATCCGCGAGTCATGTATCATGTCGTAATTGATCGCTAGAAGTTGTGTAAGAAATAATCTTCAATCCATTGTTGTGACTAACGCTTAAATCAACAGATTATTGTTCTGCTCCCGCTTAATGCCGCATATATTATAGATAAACAACACATGACGACAACGATTCAAATATGAAACCACTATTTACGAGCATGTACATAATACTTAAATAAGCTCTGCGACTTACATTCGTGATGTTAAAGGGACCTTTTCACAGATTTTGGCAGGTATTGGAGTTTGTCATTGAATGCTTAATATTGATCAAGTAAACATTAGACCTTAAAAGCTCCAGTATTAAAAAAAAATATAACGACAACTACAGAACTCTCCAAATTATTCAATCGTTTCGCGTTGCAACGCTTTATAGTTTTTAAATCGTCAAAAGATGCATGTTATGGATATTTTAGAGCGTGGTAAATGTTCAGTATTACTGTTTCCTGGCAAATAGCATAACTTGAATGAAAATGTACAATCCTGAAACATTGTTTTATAATTTTGTCAATTTACCAAAACATGAACAGGCCCCTTTAAAAATTAATTGGTTTTAAACCGGCGACTAACAAGTAATCGTGACATGTCCATCAGTTCGCGTGTTTACCTTTCAAATTCCTCGTATATAATAGTAAAACAACCAGGGAAGTGTTCAACTATTTTGTAATCAACGACCAGACAAATTGTTCTTGTTGATTTAACTTTCTATTCGTTGCGATGTTGTCGTGCGTTTATTACATGTATTTGAAATTTCCATAATTTAATATGACTTCCGTGTACATATTTACGCAATGCTCCCTGTGTCAATGTCCAAATAGCAGCTAGCGTCAATCGTTATCTTGCGGTAGACCACATCGGAAAAGATTGCGCCGTAATGAATAGATATTTGTGTCGATATTAAAATACGAAATGTAGCCTGTTGAATATAAATTCACAAATACATCAGCTACTGACAGAACGTCTAAGAAGAAAATATATGTAACAAACCGACAATTGCAGATTTCATACACATCTTCAAATTTTAACCACCGAATGTACGTGTTATACTTTAATCATCATAGCTTAACTTTATTGTAAATACTTGATAATATTTACAGATTTTCGTTGATGAAACAATGATTAAAAACATTATGACGATGGATGAACATTACTTTAATTCGTGTTGTCTATACTAAAGGAGCGTTTTTTATGACAACCTGTCGTAATTTTGTTGTCCAAGGTTGCCAAAGTGTCTTTGCATGTAATCCGTGATGGCTGGATGGAACAGTTAATTCCTGTAAGATATATATAGAAACTATTCAAATTACGGACGCTATAACCAACACTTCGATCGTTTGATGGATTAAACGAAGATTCATGAGTCAAAATAACCTTAATTATCGCGAACGTTATGTTCAAGCTATGTCACGCATGTTGTACGTCACATTACAACCGACCTGGGTGTTGTAATAACATCATATTCGTGTTAACGAGTTTAACAGTTTTTCGCGTCTGTTAATTCAATAACAGACTATTAACAACGCATAATACCAATAAACAAATTATGATGACGTCACTGGCACATATGTTACAATCTCATGAATTCGCAACCGACACGGTACACAAGTTGTTACTGGCGACTTGCCGCCATGTCAAAAATATTTAATTCGCCGTGGCGTTATTTTCGCCTAGCGATCGGGAGGTCACGGGTTCGATCCCCCCATTCGGGGAGCGTTCTCTAGATCTTCCCCAAAGACACCAAGTACTGGTTATAGGGCCAGGAAAAGGAAACGAGAGCGTCTGTATAAGCCAGAGGCTTTCGATGCAATCGAGCTAAAATAAAAAGGTGTAAACTAATTATATTATTGAGTGCTGCCCTTATCATTGAATGAGTCAGGAAATGCATGATTTTACGTATTTGTGCGGTATGTCAAATTATACTAATTTTTATTTGTTTCCAGGAAAGTGTTCTGCCTCAAGTTTATAAAATTGTTTTTCTGCATGAATATCACATCGCAACCACATGTTTCCGTGTGTTTTTCCCAATCCATCAAGATTTGTCATTTCAACAAGGATATAATTGAGAAAGTAATCAATTAAAATCTTCATTTACCTGTATACATGTATAAGATTTACGAACCAAAATTAAACACCACATAATTTAGCTATTTTAAACAAAACAGTGAGTCACTACGTTTGAATATCACGTGAATACATTCACGGAACTGTGGAAATAAAAAGCAGTTGATACAACTAATTCAATTGTATAGCATCGTGGGCTTGAAGAATAATTATTCTGTAGATTCAACATTATCATTAACCCATTTATGCCTAGTGGACTCTCCCATCCTTCTAAATTTGATCAATTGAGTTCCAAAATTAGGAATGTCTGGAATATTTATTTCTATATTTAGTTTATTTCTTACAAAAATTCCTTTAAGCAAACGGCGTAGACCCAAATGAGACGCCGCATTATGTGGCGTCTCATCTGGGTCTACGCTGTTTGCCAAGGCATTTTTTCTAGACGCTAGGCATAAATGGGTTAAAGGAATATACCAACAAATCATTTGGGGTTGTAAAACACTATAAACAAACTTAAGATAATTTACGTCTTTTATTTCAAACAAAAACAACATCTCCTTTGAAATGAATTAGGCAATAACTCTACTTTGTATCAAATGATTGTAAAATATGTAACAAAATAAGTTTTTTTTAAACAATTTACAACTTAAGAAGACATAAATATTACTGAGATTAAAACTTCTTATTTCCAAGCATAATAACCAGGTCTAATTAGTCTATTTTATTTACATATTTTTTTCTTTAAAATGTCTGATCCACACCTTTCTTTATGCACGTTTTAGAGAAACAGATAATGCTGACTTGAACCATTGAATTACTACCACCCTTACTGATTTATTTGTTAATAATGTCATATGACTGAACATAAACCAACTTTGCTCAGCTTGGTCCATAGACAGTTAGGCCCCTCATTAGTCTTGCAAACAATAAAAATTGCACCAAATAGAAGATAACACATAATGCACAATTAAAACAATGAAAATGTATAATGACTTTTTATTGTGTTCATGGTTATTAACTGTCACTAAATAACTCCGGGTAGAAAACCAAAAAATGTATAATAAATATTTTTATGTTGTTTTACTTCTTATTTTATTTATTAAAAATAGGTTGCTGCATACATATTTAATAAAAAGATATTTGTTTATGACAATTCACAAAATATGAGCATCAAATGATGCATTAATCTTTATACAAATGACAAAATATTACGGTTACCACATTTTATCATACACATTGAAACAGTCTTTAATTGACATGTCCACCAAATAGTGGAAAGCAAAGCTTAAAACACCAGTGTTCTAAATGTAATAATCCTGATGGTGGGATGATAGACAGTAAGAAAATCTAAAATGTACACTTTCATTAATTTTTCATTAATTAAAGTAATAAATGAACAATAGAAAGCATATAATGAAAAATGTTCAGCTTTGCATAATACACTAGCATCATACATGTATGTAAACATAAAATGAGAGGAGCATAGGCGTAAAAATGAAAGGAACAATACATTACATGTATGATAATACTTTTACAAGAACTTTGGGGACAAGAAACCAAACAAATAAACGATTCAAATGTATCCTGCATCTCTACATAATCATTGCCTTTAAATGCAAAATAATATATATTAACAGAAAACAAAAGAAAACAAACTGAATACACTTTACAGACTAAATAACATGAACATGGACAGTGATAAATATATATTTTACATGGGAATTATATTGTCTTGTCCTGTACCTAGTGCAATATTTGATATAATTTGCATCATTTAAAAAAAAAAATCTGCATTAAGAGATCATAAAAGTGAATTAAATTTGTATAATGAAGGTCTAATGTTCAATTTTGTATTGAGAAATCCCTGCTTTACAGTAGTGTTACAAGGACAAATGCATATCAAATGGTAAACGTCTTTAATATTGTAATTATATACAGACAACATCTTTTGTTTCTTTTTATATAAGTTAAAGCCATGTAAAGAAAACCTGTTTGATTTCTTCAGGAGTTTTGAACAAATCCTTAAGCAGTGCTCACTCTGGCCTTCAGAAAATAATAGCCATAATTTTTTTCCTTAAAAAAATATTAGCCAAAACATATGCGGACTTTTCCGCAAAACGGTACTGAAGGCAAAAAAAAAAAGAAAAACAATGAATCTCATTTTATCTATGTTTTATGAAATGTATATCTATTGGTTTTAAGTTATAATATAAATATATACTTAAAAACAAGCATAATATCAGTGTGTCATTTTCTTATAAAATATTATCATGGCTTTACAATAAAGAATACATTCAATGTTGTGGGTGTGACTTAACAAACCAGATCTAAGCTCCAGTTACATACACATAAGAATTAAGGGCAGAGGCCCCAACCCACCCAGAGCCCTGGGCTATACTATTTTTTATAGTTTTTCCAATTGCAATTTTTGGTGAATACAACTCGAAATATTATCAACCACACCTTCCGTATCACCGCATGTGTATTCGTCATTCTATTTTTGCTATTATGAACTTCGAAAATAAATCATAATCGACGAAAAAATACAGAATCCGAAAACGGTAATCCGAAAAATTGTACGCGTTTTGCACATGAAATATGCATAATATAAAATATTAATATGCATAATCTAAAATGTGCATATCGTTCGACTACTTTATCTCTTTATACGACGTTTGCCATCGGCCGCAATATTGTAGGCAGAGGCCAATATCAATTGTAAATGATTTATTCCATCAATTAACGTCACAGCGCGTGAGTTAAAATACACCACCTCAGTGTAATTCCAAACACGTGCTTGCTGGCCATGGAATATGCCGGGTCCCTTTGAATTGGAAAAACCAGGTTACCTGGTTAAAAATTGAAATCATTATGTTAAAGCAGACGACAACAGCGGTAATTACGGGGATAATTAGTTGATGGCGATTAAATAATTATTTCATCAAGCAATGTTCAACGTAATCTAATTGCAGAAAAAACGGCGTGAAAAACTAAACCAGCCGACAATATAAGCGGCGATTTCATGACGATTAAATAATAATTGGCGAAAATTTATCAAAATTCTAATAGTTACCGATAATTGGTAAAGCACGGGGAGATTAAAAACGTTTTTTCCGAAATATATCACTGCTGTCGGACACTGATGGAGAAAAACGCTCCAGGCCACAATGTCGCAAAAGTTATTGACGCGTGTATGACAATACACAGGGTCGAGTGTGTACACAGGTAATCTCGTTTATCGATTTTTCCTGCTTGATGGCCCGATTTGCAGGCGTTTCGCATTTGCCGGACAACATTAAGAGGCAATTTGTTTTTTGATGTAGGAGGATAAAATAATCGCCATTTTTTCTAGACAATTTTAAGAAATAATAGCCAGTTGGATAAAATAATCGCCATTGGCGATAATGTCTGGCAGCAGCGTGAGCACTGCGCAGTGCTCACTCTGGCCTTCAGAAAATAATAGCCATAATTTTTTTCCTTAAAAAAATATTAGCCAAAACATATGCGGACTTTTCCGCAAAACGGTACTGAAGGCAAAAAAAAAAAGAAAAACAATGAATCTCATTTTATCTATGTTTTATGAAATGTATATCTATTGGTTTTAAGTTATAATATAAATATATACTTAAAAACAAGCATAATATCAGTGTGTCATTTTCTTATAAAATATTATCATGGCTTTACAATAAAGAATACATTCAATGTTGTGGGTGTGACTTAACAAACCAGATCTAAGCTCCAGTTACATACACATAAGAATTAAGGGCAGAGGCCCCAACCCACCCAGAGCCCTGGGCTATACTATTTTTTATAGTTTTTCCAATTGCAATTTTTGGTGAATACAACTCGAAATATTATCAACCACACCTTCCGTATCACCGCATATGTATTCGTCATTCTATTTTTGCTATTATGAACTTCGAAAATAAATCATAATCGACGAAAAAATACAGAATCCGAAAACGGTAATCCGAAAAATTGTACGCGTTTTGCACATGAAATATGCATAATATAAAATATTAATATGCATAATCTAAAATGTGCATATCGTTCGACTACTTTATCTCTTTATACGACGTTTGCCATCGGCCGCAATATTGTAGGCAGAGGCCAATATCAATTGTAAATGATTTATTCCATCAATTAACGTCACAGCGCGTGAGTTAAAATACACCACCTCAGTGTAATTCCAAACACGTGCTTGCTGGCCATGGAATATGCCGGGTCCCTTTGAATTGGAAAAACCAGGTTACCTGGTTAAAAATTGAAATCATTATGTTAAAGCAGACGACAACAGCGGTAATTACGGGGATAATTAGTTGATGGCGATTAAATAATTATTTCATCAAGCAATGTTCAACGTAATCTAATTGCAGAAAAAACGGCGTGAAAAACTAAACCAGCCGACAATATAAGCGGCGATTTCATGACGATTAAATAATAATTGGCGAAAATTTATCAAAATTCTAATAGTTACCGATAATTGGTAAAGCACGGGGAGATTAAAAACGTTTTTTCCGAAATATATCACTGCTGTCGGACACTGATGGAGAAAAACGCTCCAGGCCACAATGTCGCAAAAGTTATTGACGCGTGTATGACAATACACAGGGTCGAGTGTGTACACAGGTAATCTCGTTTATCGATTTTTCCTGCTTGATGGCCCGATTTGCAGGCGTTTCGCATTTGCCGGACAACATTAAGAGGCAATTTGTTTTTTGATGTAGGAGGATAAAATAATCGCCATTTTTTCTAGACAATTTTAAGAAATAATAGCCAGTTGGATAAAATAATCGCCATTGGCGATAATGTCTGGCAGCAGCGTGAGCACTGCTTAAGTTTGACACAAATTGCCTCTTACTAACAGACAAGACATCAAATTTATAGCTTTAATTGGTAAAGGTAGTTGATTATGAAAGTAAATCCTTTAAACCGAACTACTTTGTAACGAACTTTGCCATTCTTGGATTAAGTTTGTTAGTACTTGCTACTTTATAACCAGTTATGGTCCACTTATCATAAAAACTTTCAAGACCAAAGAAAGTAATAGCCACTATATAAATGTCATGATGTTTTATAACCTAGGCTATATCAAAAGGCAGATAATGAATCATTGTCAAGAGCAGTGTTTTCATTATAATAATTCATTAATTAGTTCTGTGTTATGTACTACATGTTCTAGTACTTAAATAACAAAGCATTATAAGTGCCCCAATATCAAGGTTTGATTAACATTCAGTGATTTTACATAAAATGTTTTGAACATTTTATATTCACAATCACAAAAAACATGAGGCACCTAAAACAATAAATACAAATAAATAAAAAACATCCAAAAATATACATGTAGATGCAAATATTTGACTGGGAGTACAAATTAATATATTGTAATAAACATAACAAATTATAATATCAAATGTGTTTTGATATTAATTACAGAGTTCTCCTTTGGAGAAGTAAGCATCCAAGTTTATCTTGCGTCTTAACTGAATTCTACATGGGCCTTTACCCCTCACACATATTAAAAACAACACTTTTTGTTTACAGTCTTATTATCTTCTTAACCAATCTGGCTGTTCCTAAATATTGGAAATAATATGAGTCGCGTTCTGAGAAAACTGGGCATAATGCATGTGCGGAAAGTGTTATCCCAGATCAGCCTGTGCAGTTCGCACCGGCTAATCAGGGACGACACTTTCCTCCTAAATTGGATTTTTGCTAAGAAGAGACTTCATTTAAACGAAAAATGTCATAAAAGCGGAAAGTGACGTCCCTGATTAGCCTATGCAGACTGCACAGGCTAATCTGGGACGACACTTTACGCACATGCATTATTCCAAGTTTTCTCAGAACACGACTCATATAATTAAACATGACTTTTGGTAAAAACAAAAAATAACATCATATATAAATCAAAACAAAGACTTACAGGCATACCAATAACACAACAAGGACATTTATTGAAAACACTTTCACATTCAACAAGGCCTGTTAAAAAGTACTTCTACTTTTTACATGACTAAATAAAGCTGAAGTTTAAATGTGATCTGTGTCAGACTCAGAAATATTTTGTTTCAAGTATCTCTCTTAAGAAAACAGTTTCAGTGTTTTTATTTGAGTAAAAGAATCAATTGTCATACACTAATGCACAGCAAGATTTGAAAATTGCATGCATATGAAATGAACTTACATTAAAAGACTCCATAAAAACAACAGCAATAAACATGATATCAAACAGATTAACTATTTTTACATCACAATTTTCATAGCAATAATAGCAACCACTCAACAATTTATCCTTTATTTTGTTGAACATACGCGGGGAGCAGAAATGGAATGTAATAACCACTTTATTTGAAGTCTTGTTTTCTTCATTACATAATGCAGTATTTACATGGATTGCACAAACATTAATCTTTGCAATACAATTCTTTTTTCAGTTCAATAAATCTGGTATTAAATGTGACTACAATAAAAAAGCACAGTCACTACATAGTTTAAGTTGTAAAATATACCTCACTATCACTTTAATCAACAACAGCACGCAAAACAATTAAACAACTTTTGCAAACATGTTGGCAAATGAACATCTTCAACGATAAGAAGACTCTAAATATGCACACCATATATCACTGCCTTTTTTGACAACAATGGCATCTAAGAAATGTACTTCACAACATTATTAAGTACCTATGAAATGGTACTTGCTCTTGGTTTTCCTCTGCCAAGATGGAAGCCACGTGTACCATCAGGACCTTTGGGCTGTCTAACAACGCCATCAAGGTCAGCCAGTTTTCTAGGTCCATCAGCACCACGTCTCGCAAACATAGGGCTTCCCGACGGACTCACTGCAAGTGGGCTCATGTTTATTTCCTGTGCCGCCTTTAAACGTCTTTGAACCCATGGGCTAGATGGGCTGCTGTTATCTCCACCCGAGGAATTGTCGTAGCGTTTCCTGGAAGATTCAGGACTGCTTCTAGGACTTGGCCTTGGGCTTCCATTTGGACTGTGCTCTGCTAATGGTGATTTACCATGCTGAACACGCCTTCGCTGACTTCTGGGACTCGTCATGGGACTTGAGCGAGGACTAGAACGCGGACTATTTGATGGACTCAGCTTGTTTCCATCAAAATTATTGGGACTAAGAGACGAGCGCGTTGGTGGGTCATAATCTGATCCACTACTGTAGCATGAGGAATCATCCTGGGCAGCATCCAAATGCTTGTTTTTGTGCTTCTTTCCACCCCGTTTCTTCCTTTTTGTATCATCACCACCACCACCTTCACGAGATTCCCCATTGTCAGCCCGAGCATTGTCTTTAGTAGTTTTTTCATTCTTTTTCTTTGTTTCTGCAAGAACAACTACCCTCATACCCTTTTTCCAATCTTCCTTGTCTGTCATAGATTTAACAGCTTTTTGCGCATATTCATGCTTCTCAAATTCAATAACAGCACATGTACTTGTCCCGATCTCAGGATGCTTATTGCTGTATTTCTTGATATCCTGTGGTATTGGCTTATTTGGTTTTAAAATTCTGATCAAAGCAACTTCACCACATTTTGAAAACATTTCAGCAATGTTCTCAATTGTTGGGTTTTCCATTGGCAAATTTATAGCAACAACAGACCTTGATGGTGTTGTTTCGTCATATTCAGGCAAAGGATTTTTTCTTCTCACTTTTCTTCCTTCTTCATTCACTTCTAGTTTATCTGACTGTCTAAGACTGTAAGCAACCACACGATAATCCTTTGTTAGACTTTTCATCTTTTTAAATGAAGTTACGAGTTTTATGCTTACGTAGCCCATCTTGTTACGTCTGACATGCTTCAAAAGAAAAGCATCTTTAAGGATGTTTTCATCAGAGAAGTAGAATTCGACCTGATTAATAATTTTATCCCGCAATTCATCACTTGGTGCCACAAATTCTGGCTCCTCATTTTTACTGCCCTCAGGGTCATCCGAGCCTTCATGGTGGCTATGATCGTCGTCGCCACTGATGTAGGACGAACTGCTGTTCAAATCGTCCTTCAATTTCTCAACACGGAGTACCGGAAGCGACTTTGAGGCCACGGTTTCATTAATGATCGTAAGAACGCTGTTGACGTTCACGTCGTCAGATGTTAAACCGTCGCTGACGTCCTGGACATTAATTGTTACTTCTGGTTCGGTCATTTTGACTGAGGCGCTGTTCCGGTGTCGTACTGATATGAACAGGAAGCCGAAAACGCGTGGGATCGGGTAAAATTGCAGGAAAATACCTACAAAACTGCCACTTCACTTCCCATACGCAATGTAGCCTCGCTGACACGAAATAATTTTGTGTCGAGAAACTAGTTAGTTGTAAAAGTAGCGTTAGGTTAGAATCTGTTAATTCGTCTTCTCGCAGTCGACTATACTCTGGTACCCGAACTCCACTTTCATTACAACATAAAATCTCCCACGGCAACATCAGTACTTATGTTATATATAGGTGATATAAAAGATATAACAAATACCTTTTTCCGTGAAGGACATTCTTATGGCGTTGTGTATGTGAATGAAGCATCACTTTCTAAGTTCATAGATTTGCTCGCCATAGCTTTATATTGTATTAGTTTTGTTTTAAATCGCTTACAAACGCATCTGTATGACGGAATATAACGGCGAGACAAATCAGTTCACAGTTTGGCCAAATGGTAGTTTTCAGATAAAATCTTCACATAATCAAACGATTGCCTTAAAGCTTATTATATCCAAATAAGGTACACGAAAACTTGGTTGATGGCTACATTTTTTTTATTATTGTATGTCAGCAGAAGCAAAAAATGTAAAAGTAACATAATTTCTGTCGTTAAGATTATAAATAAACAAGGACCAACTTACTTACATGATATTCTTCATACGAAAAAACAAAATTACTCTTTTAGGTACACTGGGACAGCTGATATACCAAAGGTGAGAACCACTGGTTATGGCACTAACTCCTTCCGCTCCTATGCTGCCAAACTATGGAATAAGCTCCCTCAACACTTTAGGGATGAAAGCAATTTCAATCAGTTTAAAAGCCTGATAAGCTCATGGAGTGGAGGGAGTTTTACCTGTACTTTTAGTTCTAACCATGCTTTGTAATAGTAATACTTCATACACCCTGCTTATATATTCAGCATCCGAGTTACTTCTGCGTTGCGTTTTGCATATCCTATGTAATTGCTAGATTAGTTCATTATTGTTTTGTTATTTGCTTTGTCTTTTATTTTGCCTTTTATACTTAGCTTTATAACTTAATCACTATATGTGCATGTATGCTATTGAGGATATGTACACACACTCACATTATATCTAAGATGAGTCTGTGTATATAGACTATTTATTCCACCTTGCTTTTTGCATATCCTATGTAATCTGCTAGATTAGTTCATTATTGTTTTGTTATATGCTTTGTCTTTTATTTTGCCTTTTATACTTAGCTTTATAACTTAATCACTATATGTGCATGTATGCTATTGAGGATATGTACACACACTCACATTATATCTAAGATGAGTCTGTGTATATAGACTATTTATTCCACCTTGCTTTTTGCATATCCTATGTAATCTGCTAGATTAGTTCATTATTGTTTTGTTATATGCTTTGTCTTTTATTTTGCCTTTTATACTTAGCTTTATAACTTAATCACTATATGTGCATGTATGCTATTGAGGATATGTACACACACTCACATTATATCTAAGATGAGTCTGGGTATATATACAATGTATTCATTCATGTATGTGCTTTGTGAGGTCCAAGGCCAATGCACACGTGAAGTCTCAAGCAAATCGGTCAATATGTTGACGAGTTATTGATCGGAAACTATTTTCACGCTTATTGTGACAGTGACCTTGACCTTTGACCTAGTGACCCCAATTTCAATAGGGGTCTTCTACTGTATATATTTACACATATACAACTGTTATTGAAGTGGCGAACTAAGTATCGAGTGATGAATTAAACATTAAACTATGTTTTAGTATGTAATAAAGCATATTATAAACTCTCCATATGTATTCAACAATAGAGTGTATTTGCGTGCGTGAACGAGCATGAACGTCATAATACTGAATAATGAAAATCGTAACGCTAAGTGCACGTTAACAATTTAAGTATGCAGTAACGTTCCATAAACATGCGCAAAAATCTCTTAGTTAATTGCTCGAACATACACAATATATTATGAGGCCAAAATCTACGCAATTGAAAACAAGAGTTTGGAGACATAACATTTAATTAAATATTTGTAGTAGATATATAGAGTTGGTACTTGTTGCATGCTGACCTTAAATCGCTCGTAAATGTTCGGATATCGTCGCGGAAAGTTCACATGGAATATATGGTCCAACAAAAACAAAAACGTTCATTTTGTATCTCGTTAAATCTATGTAACCATACCATATCTAGCGTTGAAAATTTGGTTATTGCTATAAGGTAATTTTTTATGGGTAAACTTTATTTTTACGAAATATTTTACGAAATATTCGTTGATTTTTAGTATTTATGGGGCTTTAACCATAAGTTCATCTTGGAGGCGTACGTTAAACTGAGCACAGGTGGTTAGCGTGTGGCTATGATATTAGTTAGTGAAAACATCATTTTGAATGATAAATTACCATATTATAACGAAAAATAAACTTTTCTGGAAAAAAATCACTATCAAATATATATATATATATATAACAAGGTATCCAACTAGAAAGCACCCGAAAACGGGGTGCATCGCTTTGAACAGCCATTACTTCATTAATTTTGCAGCGATTTTCATGAACCCGGTCTTATTCAACGCAGAAACTTATTTTCTTTTTGGATATGTATATGTCTTGCAATATTTTTACAAATACTGGGTCAACTTTTAAGAATTAACACGATACACAACTCGCCTGACCCACTTAACATCGATCAGTCAGTATTCATGACTGAAATCGTCACGGAGTAAAGGGCATTTTCCCTGCTAAGTTCGCGGACATCGAAACAATAATTAAATAAAACGTATCAAAAAACATTCTTACCGTGTTTGCCGTTGCATTGTGCATCAAAACTAACAGTCCAGTGCCGTTTTAAACCGTTGTTTTCATACATTTTAACTAACTGACATTTTAAACACACGAGTGATTTCATTGGTCTAATGCGAAGGTGTGCCTTTACAACTGGAGATTTCATTCATAAATACTGTCTGATCATTGTCAAGAAGGTCAAGCGAATTGTGTTTAAAACATAGTCGATATAGCCTCACGGATATGTGGTTGGCATAAATATGCTACCATGGTTTTATTCATTTCATATACGTGTCTTTTTGTTTTGCACACCTTTTCGTCTGAAAAACTGTTTTAAAACTGCGATAAATAAATAAACCACTTACGATAAAGAAAATAAGCTTAAGATAACTACAGATTTAACCATATATCTTCACTAGAATGGTAGCCGCCCACGAGGGACTCCCGATTTCCTCTGGTGGAATTACCCGACCAAGGAAGAAACGTGTGATCGTAGCAATGCACTTGTGTACATTGTTAAAAATATAGAAATTTAGGACCTTTTCTGAGCATGCTACGAACATCACTCAGATATAGTATAGAATTCAAATACTACTACTTATTTACAAAACATGAATTTGAGTGTGATGTTGCGATCTTTCCTGTATGACATGACGGACAGTAAAAACAAGCCCTAAAGTGGTACACAAAACACAATAAAAATAATTGATGCGTTATAAAAATGAAACAAGATAAAATGCGTTTTATGAACACATATAAACACAGAAAGTACGGGAGTCAAACCCTTTGGAGTTAAATGGGTGGAGGTGGGTGATAATTTTGACCACTATGGATTATCACGTCCTAGTCTTTATAGAATAAAGGGCCACAATGGCCGAGATCGAATTTGATTGGAAAAAAGAGGAGCTCATGAGACCATATACTTAGGTTAAACACACGTACTTGAATATAAGATTTATAGTTAGTATCATGGTAACAGATAATGAGTAAATTAGAAATAGTAAAATAACATAACAAATTATTTATGCATAAAATATCATGTGTTTTCATTAAGATGTGACATCACGGCTCTAGGCAACTGTTATTCGGCATAGCTGTTTTAAGTCACCTTTGACCTTACCTGACCTGTGTAAGTGTCCAATAAAATTCAAATACAGTTTTCCGCGGCTAGACACGAATGAATATACTTCATTTATTCCATTGGCTGCTTTGAGTATACCACCAGAACATTTGAAACATGTCCGCGTCTTTGTAACACTGTTTTACTGCATGAAACAATGGTATCTCTAATGAAAAGGCTTAATAAATAGAACAGTTTTACACTCAACTCTCGACATCAATACTGTTTGTGCGTGCACCTTTTATTTTCAGAGGATTTCTAACGCAAGAGCGTTTGTACTTTAAGGCTATGTTCTCATATTAAGTACTGACTTCTATATTCCTGTCAACATGTTAACATGTAAAAGTATAAAGAGCAATGGAAGAGTGGCCTCACTTTAATGCATTGCATTTCAACTCGCGAGGTATCAGGGTCAGTTCGCGGCCAGTGTGTGAGTGTGAATGTGAATGTCAGAGTTTATTGACAGGTCATCGCTGCGTCTTCACGACTACCTTATGTGCTGACCTGAGTTCGCGGCCAGTAAAATAATCGTTATGTAATATAGACGCTATCGCGTGAACTAGGTGAACTGGAATTTTCTTTAGACCAGAAATATGTTACATTAAGATATTAAGCGATATAATTATGGTATGTCATTAATAGATTCTTAATGTGTTTTCAACAATACCATGATAAATATTATTTTTGATTAATTTAACAAGAATTATTACACCACACTGACTAATGTATTAAGCATGAACGCGATGATTCTCGATACTGTTAATAATCGAATCAAATAGCAATGCCCGACAAACCACTAACAAAGGTTTGTTCGAAGAACGCGCGTATAAATATTTAAAATATGTACGGATACTTCGCGTGTGGCCGGTTAACTTATATGTTTTTTTCACTTCCATTCGTCTTTTGGTTTTCTGTTTTGTATATATAGGTTTATGACCAGCAATATGTAATAATGTAAAATAAGCCGCGAACACTCCGCGTAACATCCCTTACTGCGTGTGATGCAGCTAAGAATTGCACAGAAATAAGTCATTCGATATCCTTGATCTCATTCATTGAACTCTTTACCTTTCACAAATACCAACCACAATCAACGCCGTATATCTTTTTTTAAAGATATTTCTTGTTTTTATATTTAAACGGTAATACAACACTAGGGGGCTAAAAACGCATCATCAATTTGGGACCGAAATGGGTCCATAATGTCTCACGATATCCTTCAATAGGTAAGTAAAATCAAATTGAAAATACGAACATTCTAGAAGCGCCAGCAACGAATGAAAATAAACTGTAAAGTTTTGCAACTGCACATGTATGTAACAATATGTTTTATTTAGTTCAATGATATCTCACAATAGTCATTTACAAACATGCAAGTGCCCGGGCTTAAGAACAGTTGTTAACATGGCTTACTTGCATGTACAATGTACTGTGTTACATTTATAATGTATTTACGCGATGTCGGTTTTTAATCTGCGTTTTTGGCTTGGGGCGTAGCCCTAAGGCCATAGTAATGATACCAATTTCTGAGACAGTCAGAACCCACGAATGAATGAATTCCCAAAAGTCCGAACTACCACTTGGCGGTAATTCATGCGCAATCAAAGAAGTTCTTCGCAGATCTCAATAACCCGCCGTGTAAATACAGGCCCTGTGTTCACAAAACATTTTTTGCAATCGAAAATCGATTTTGCTTATCATTGAAAATGGATTTCCATTGTAGTTGATAGGCATAAACGAAAATCGATGTCAGCTGAAATCAAGTTTTCGATTGCAAAATCGTTTTGTGAACACGGGGCCAGGACATCACTATATAACATGACAGTGTCATAAAACGTGTAAAAAATATTGTTGAAGCAAAATTGCTTAGCATTGGCTACGACATAGTTTTTCGGCGTTAGCTGTATACGCCAGCTTTTCACCTTAGCCTGACCTTTGTTAGCGTCCAATAGAATTCAAATAAAACTTCCCGCGGCCAAGTACAGATGAATACACTTCATTGACTGCATTGGCTGATTTGATAATACCACTAGAACATTGGAAATATGTCCGCGTCTTTGTAACACTGTTTTACTGCGTGTTCAGCATGAAACAGTTTTATCTCTAATAAAAAGGCTTAATAGATAGAGCAGTTTTACACTCAATCTCGACATCAATACAGTTTGTGCGTGCACCTTTTATTTTCAGAGGATTTTCAGCGCGAGAACGTTGTGTACTTAAAGGCCATGTTCTCATATTTAGTACTGACTTCCATATTCCTGTCAACATGTTATATGTAAAAGTATAAAGAGCAGTGGAAGCGATGCCTCACTTGAATGCATTGCATTTCAACCCGCGAGGTATAAGGGGTCAGTTCGCGGTTAGTGTGTTTGAATGTCAGAGTTTACATACAGGTCAGACCTTATGTGCTGTTCGGAGTTCGCGGTCAGTAACATAATAGTTATATAATAAAGACGCTATAGCGTGAACAAGGTGAACTGGAATTTTCTTTACCACCAGAAAGATGTGAAATGAAGATATCCAGCGATATTATTTTATGGCATGTCAATAATAGATTCTTAATGTGTTTTCAACAATACCATGATAAATATTAATTTTAATTAATTAACAAGAATTATTCCATCATATTTTCTAATGTATTATTGCAGCATATTGACTAATGTATTAAGTATGAGCGCGATGATTCTCGATACTGTTAATAATCGAATCAAATACACGTAGCAATGCCCGATAAACCACTCAAACAGGTTTGTTCGAAGAACGCGCGTATACATATTTAAAATATGTACGGAGACTTCGCGTGTGGCCGGTTGACTTTGGTTTTCTGTTTTGTATCTATAGGTTTATGACCAGCAATATGTAATAATGTAAAATAAGCCGCGAAAACTCCGCGTAACATCCCGTACTGCGTTTGATGCAGCTAAAAACTGCACAGAAAAAGATATTAGCTATCCTTGATTTCATTCATTTAAATCTTTACCTTCCATAAACTCCAACCACAATCAACGCCGTATATCTTTTTTAAAGATATTTCTTGTTATGATTGTTTGCATATTTATGCGAGCATAAGTTCCTCACTTGACGGTCTAGGCTGAAAAGATACGGAGACAGTAAGAAGAATTTTTTTCTGATACATTTTTTGAAGACATTACATTTGGTATTTATAAACATATTTTAAGATATTCTTATTTTATTTTGCGTTAACGAGACATTGAAGAAAAAAGAAAATGAAAAAAACAACAACAAATATTCATGAACATTCTCGGAAATATACAGAGTTACCGGATATGATATTTCGCTGCGCAGATTGAGCGCGCAAATCGAGCGCGAAAAGTTCTATGTGAGACAACGTCTCACTATGATGCCGGCGGAGCCCCTTTGCGTGATCCGGGATCTTCCGGGATGAATCGGGACTCTACCGGGATGAACCGGGGCTCCATCGGGGACGACCGGGATGAACCGGGGAAAACCGGGGCTCCACCGGGAAAGTATTAAAATGTTTAATACATCCGGGATCAACCGGGAGTCACCGGGAAGGACCGGCAACGATCGGCGCGGCACTGGGAACAACCGGGACAGCACCGTAGCTCCACCGAGGCCCATACAGACCCCGGCAGAGCTACGGCAACGCTCCGCTGAATTTCGTTAGAGTCCCGGTATAGCTACGGTAAATAAGAAAACAGGAGCTCTACCGGAACGCCACCGGCATTCACCGGGGCTTCGCCGGGGCTTTACCGGCGACGACCGGGGTAAAATCGGGGCGTTGCCGTAGCTCTGCCGGGGTCTGATGCCGGTATAGACTCGCTGAGTGCCGGCGGTGTTACGGTATACCGGGGCTCTGCCGGCTTTCACCGGGGCTCAACCGGGGCACTACCGGCGACAACCGGGGCTATGCCGGGACGCTGCCGGCTTTTACCGGGGCACTACCGGCGACAACCGGGGCTTTGCCAGCGCTTCACCGGGATAAACCGTAGCCAGTCCGGGTTGACCGGGACTCTGCCGGGCTGTTGACCGGCTTCAACCGGGGCTCTACCGGCAAAATTGACACTTGGGCCCCAGGCCTTCAGCGCTTACAGCGCTTTGATTTATGACAGGTATTGCCAAAACGGGCACTGGACTGTGTCAATATTAAAGTAATTGTAAGTATTATTATTTACCAAGGAATTTGCAGACTAGGCAATACATGGGAATAGACATCATTCAAGATAAAAAAACTGAGAGATGAAGAGTCCGTGTTTGCAAAAGTAAGACATGCAAAAATCATCTCATAATCCCAGCCTATACACCATGTAGCTCAAATTTGGCTCTTTAATAAAGTTTGAACGTTTGAAATATATATTTTTAAAGCAATACACAATGTATGTCGGATAGTTAGGTAATAACGTATATATAGGCAGACCCATAACGGACACATGTGCATTCTATATGGGACTCGTGTAAGACTCAACCAGTAAAAACATGCCTATATCAACCCAATGTTGGCGGTACGATGCTAGTACCTAACACGTAATACCTCCGTCACAAATAGATACCGATCAGCGGACGACGTATTCTTCCGCTCATTGGGCTGGCGCCCGGCCGATGATTTCACGGACACCGGGTCATTTTGAAGCATCAGGCGGCGTCTGGATTAATTTTAAATTAATATTTTACTCGACGTCCTGCCCGGGAAGGAATCGAGTTGAGATCGAAAAACGATCGGACGACCAATGCACGGTTGTCGCCCGACATCGGATTAATTGTACGGGTATCCGCAAAAATACAAGTATTAACCATGGACATATACATCGGCCGGCGACCGTCTGATTGCCGGACGGACTCTGAACGATAACTGACGGACGCCGGACGGAGCTCATCATGATACACTTATAACGAATCCGATGTTGCTTGCAGACATTAATTTCCCACAACGTCCGCAATCCATCAACGTTATAGCTTTCCAGAGCACGTCATGCCGCTATTCGATTTCGTCATTGCTGCATAAGGAATTACGTGGGTGTTTTAAATAATAAATATTGTATTCCATTTCGTGTTGGTCCATTAAAATTCAATTCACACCAACAATACAAACGCGACAAAACTCAAATTGTAACTCCTTAACGTTTGATTTCCCCACACATGTTATCATATTAACTTTGTTGAGAGTTAGGTACCGTCATTATTTCGACATTGAATGCATCATTTTATGGTGTTAAACGTTGATAAAAAACTCACTGGGTCAGAATTCCAATTGTTGTGATAATTAAAAATCCGTATAATTGAACATTTTGTGTTCGCATTTCACACTTTGAACACAACCGTTCACGTAGACTGCAGTCTGCAATCTGCGTGCTTATTTAAATAAAATTGTGTATTTTTTGGTTATGTTTAATCTCACGGTAAAATAATTTTCGACTTTTCTCGATTCGATGTTTTTCTCAGTTACTAAATCCGTGTTATAAAGTTCTTATTGAGGATTTTACCTGGGACTATTTCGTGCATGCTATGTTCAATACACATCGATCTATTCTGACGTCGTCAGGCTCATCAGCACAATATTCATATTGTGCTGTACTCTGAATCGCTAAATATTTGCGGATTATTACCTGATGTCTTATATAAATGATAATTAATTATTTTTTGCTATTTCCTCGTCGAAAAAGAAATTTGCAATGTTTTAAACTGTTACCGATGAATATCGAACTGTTGACCGGTCAACAGTTTGAACTGTTGCCCGCTGAAATAATGACGTCATTTTGTCGAACAAATGACGTCATTTTACAGTTAAACAGTCAAAATTATTTATTTTATCGATTACTGTTGTGTGTGAATAAAAAGTTAGTTTGCTGTTATTTCTATGTTGGAAATTTGATCAGGTAATAAAACACTTATTTCATGGATGCTTGGTGAACAGTCGAAACTGTTGTCCCTCGGTATCAGGGATGACTTTGGTACTGTTGCCCGAGGCCGATAGGATACCTTGGGAAACAGTTTTGATTATTACCTGATGTCTTATATAAATGATAATTAATTATTTTTTGCTATTTCCTCGTCGAAAAAGAAATTTGCAATGTTTTAAACTGTTACCGGTGAATATCGAACTGTTGACCGGTCAACAGTTTGAACTGTTGCCCGCTGAAATAATGACGTCATTTCGTCGAAAAATTGACGTCATTTTACAGTTAAACAGTCAAAATTATTTATTTTATCGATTACTGTTGTGTGTAAATAAAAATTTAGTTTGCTGTTATTTCTATGTTGGAAATTTGATCAGGTAATAAAACACTTATTTCATGGATGCGCGGTGAACAGTCAAAACTGTTTCCCAAGGTATCAGGGATGACTTTGGTACTGTTGCCCGAGGCCGATAGGTGGTACTGTTCACCGCGCATCCATGAAATAAGTGTATACTGTTTTATTTTACTTGTTTGGGGTCTAGTTTTCAATATTTTTTTCACGTCGAATAATAAAAAGAATACATGAATGAAGAATTTTATTATCATGTGATATGAGAATCGTCCGATATGGCGTAGGCAAAAGCTCGGAAAGCCTCGCCTTTTACAACGCCATATCAGACTCGTCTGATATCATATGTTATAAAAAGTCACACGCCATATATTCTCTATATCATAATAATAATACTATTTTATTCAAATAAAATAAATTCACTGGTTAAGATATCTGATTTCATTATGCAAGTAGATATCAATTTAATTGGAGATGCTGAACACATATTTTTAAATGTTATTATACTCCTGACCGATAATAACCTTTTACTACTCCCTTCCAGACTCGTTTGATAACATATGATATCAAAAGTCACCAGCCATCTATGTTTGCGACAAATTTATAACATATTAGATCTATACATAACATGGTAAAATCACAGTTATTTAATGGTTTAGCGTTTGTGACGGTTCATTTTATAGAATACATATATATGATGAGTCAATTAGTTCTAATCATTTACTGATACTATTGATCATACTTTTATCATAAATACATGAGAAATATTACAAAAGTGAACAAATACTTGGACATACGTATTTGTGCACGATCTGGAAATAGACGCTTTTATTACAATTCTGTATATAACGAGTTGACTCATACATACATAATATATATCTTAGATATTATAAAAGCTTAGGATATACTTATTTTTTTGTAACATTGCTAATGTTCAAACCCAGTGTTTAAAGTGATTTTGAGACGTTTGAATCATATAACTTGATTGTTCACATGCCCGCCGTGAATTCGAATGCACAAATTAAATATAACAAGACTATTTCCAAGCAATAAAAGCCCCTACCGGCTCCACCATTGTCGAAAATTCCACCATTGTCAGAATATTTTTTTAATTTGTTGCCATAGCAACCATAATTTTTGACGTAGGAACAAAATGAAATGACGTGCATAATGTCCATATTGCCATCTATCCATGTTCCAAGTTGCATGATAAAATATTAAGAACTTTTAAAGTTATCGCAGGATCCAGAAAAACACCATTTTCATCAGTATTTCTAGTCTATTTGTTGCCATAGCAACCAGAATGTTTGACCTAGGAACAAAATGAAATGACGTGCATAATGTCCATATTGCTATCTATTTATGTTTCAAGTTTCATGATAAAATTTTACGAACTTTTAAAGTTATCGCAGGATCCAGAAAAAACACACCATTTTCAGCAGTATTTCTAGTCCATTTGTTGCCATAGCAACCAGAATTTTTGACGTAGGATCAGAATAACATGACGTGTATAATGTCCATATTGCTATCTATCCATGTTTCAAGTTTCATGAAAAAATATGAAGAACTTTTAAAGTTATCGCAGGATCCAGAAAAGTGTGACAGACTGACGGACTGACGGACACACAGAGCGCAAACCATAAGTCCCTTCCGGTGAAACCTGTAGGGGAATAAAAACTACGTTAGGATGGATTCCACGTGGGGACTCTGCCGAGTCAGCTCGATTTGCGTGGCGAAAGTTGTTATTTTTTCATAATGCAGTTTAAGAGGTGTTTAAATTTAAGCGCAAAAATATGCTTGGATATTAGGAAATGAAGGTAGAATACCAACTAAAGAAAATATATGTATTACGTATGAAAATTTTGGCACTTCTAAAGAAAAGTAACATTTACAAACACGTTTATTGTCTCGTCGGGTAAACGTATTTATTTGAGTTTCGAACGAACAACACATATTCCTTGTATTATACTGTGTAAATATACTAGTACCCATTACAATCAATTATTTAAAACAGACCTTTATCGTAGCACTTGAATAATACTTTTGTAATACTTCAATGAATCTCATTCTTAGTTCGCCTGTTGACATCAAACACAGTTATTCAAATTACCGAAACACGTCAGATTGGCTTTTATAGTCATCATACATTTTCGGCATCGCACTGGACAACTTTGCGAGCGAAGTTTCCCACATAAGGTTGGGAGTCTCTGGTTTTCTAGAACATGCTTCAGAATACTGATTTGTTCCCTGAAATCATCGTATACGTGTTATGACGTCAGCGCGGTATTTGCATTGTTACAATGTATTTTGACAAAGAAGTAAACACCTATTAACACGTGTTTTTAGGTCCTTTCAGTGCAAATTGTTGCGATTGGAGATGCTCGAGTCGATTGTTTTGTACGATTTTGTTTAATATTCCTCTGTACAAGCAGTTTTTTTTCCTTAAAATCGCGCAATTCTCTTTAAATTCATAAAAACAAACGCATTTATCTCGTTAAACTTGCCAAAACTCGAAATACCCAACCCCAAAAATTGTGATTTCATGTAAATACAGCTCATTTGTGACAATATTCTAAATAGTTTCCCTATATAATTCAATGTAAAAGCGACATCGTTAAGCGAAAGTAAATGCAACATTTTGCACATAGAGACCCCATAACCATACCTTTTCTTAAAGGCCATTCTAAGCGGAATCGATTTGTGCAATACAAAAGAAATGTCATTAAAGAACCGAGAAAGACCTTGTCAAAAGTCAAAATCGACTGTTTTTGCAAAAAAAAAAATCCGGCCGTTTTCTGGTGGAATGTAACCTTTTTCAGTGCAATGTTTTACTATAGTTTCTAAGTTTATCATATTTAAGGCATTTAGAAGTGAACACCTATTCATGCCTTACCACTATCTCCAAAAGAGAAAGCCAGAACAATAGTTTTAAGTGTAAAACATGCCTTCGAGTCAACTATGATTTTTTTTTAGAGAGTACAGCCGTACATGAAACGGTTATTTAGTATACTGTGACCTCAAGTGATATTAGGGCCTAGCCTTTTACTACGCCCTACCAGATTCGTTTGATAATATATGATATCAAAAGTCACCAGACATCTATTTTTGCGACAAAATTGCAACTTATTATACATAACATGCTAAAATCACAGTTATTCAATGATTAAGCGTTAGTCACGATTAATTTGATCACATACATACATATGATGAGTATATTAGTTCTAATCATTTACTTTTAAGGTTGAACATCAGTATATCATAATTATGTGATAATTTTATATAAGTTGATCAAAATGATCAAATACTTGAACATATGCATTTGTACACTATCAGCCGATCTGGAAATGGACGCTTCTATTACTATTCCGTTTATAGCGAGTTGACATAAATATATGAAATAAAAGGTAAAACCAAAAAAAAAGTTTAGATATACTTATTTTTGATAAAATGCTTATTTTCAAACCTAGTGTTTTAAGTGTTTTTTAAACATTTTCATTATATAATTTTATTGTTCACTGCCCGCCGTGAATGCGAATGTGCCGTATTAAAAATAAAAACTACGTTAAGATGGATCCCACGTGAGGACTCTGCCGACTCAGTTCGATTTGCGTGGCGAGTATTGTCATTTTCATCATAATGCATTTTAAATAAGTGTCTCAATTTAAACGCAAAAATATATTTGGATTTTATGAAATTAAGTTAAAAAACAACTAAAGAAAATATATGAATAACGTATGAAATTTTTCGCACTTTATAAATAAAGAAACATTTACAAACACATTTATCGTCTAGTCGGGTAAACGTATTTATTTGAGTTTCGAGCGAGTAACACATATTCTTTGTATTATCCTATGTTGATATACAAGTACCCGTTTTAAATCACAATCAGTTATATGAAACATGTCTTTATTATAGTACAGGCATAATAATTGTGTAATACTTCCATAAATCACATGCTTTGTTCGCATGTTTACATCAATTCAAGCACAGTTATTCAAATTACAAAAACACGTTAGATTGGCTGTTGTAGTCATCATACATTTTCGGCATCGCACTGGACCACTTTGGGAGCGAAGTTTTCCAAATAAGGTTGGGAGTCTCTGGTTCGAGAACATGCCTAAGAATACTGATCTTTTCCCTGCATTCATCTTTCACGTGTAATGAAGTCAGCGCGGTAATTGCAATGAGGACACTGCCTGTGGCACACGTTACCAGGGATACGCACGCGCACTGCCTGGCTGTTAAACAGTCGCATGGGCATAGGAGAAAGTTGGGTACAGCTCCCACTGTCAAAGTCAAGAACATACACGTTTTTTGTTACACACGAGGCCTCGTCTTTCCCTCCAAAGACAAACATCTTATTTCCTAATGTCGCAAAGCTATAGTTTAACAACTTTGGCACTGGAAATGACTTTGATTTCATGGTTGTCCACGTGCGGGTAGTTATATCGAAGGTAATGAAGTCGTCTTTGAAAATGTCCTTAGTGACGAACACTTTATCAGTCAACACAAAGCAGTGGTCATACCCGCGAGACAAAAAAACGCTGCTGGTAGAATATTCCTCAACTCTCCATGATTGCATGGCGGTGTCGATCAAATAAAGTTTAAGCAGTAATTGTCGGCCATTGATGCTTCTGATCACGATGCAAACGTACCTTTCATGAACAATGCAGACCCGCATGGTTTTCCGAGCACTTGTCAAGCATACCAGCCGAAAGGGAAACGTGGACTGAGCATCGGCCCCTACAAGACACGCACAAATTCCGGGCTTTTTGCCATTCTTGCTTTTACAAAAGCCCACATAACATACCTTCCCCGTACTTGTTGCGAATAACATTGCGTTGACGCTTGTAATTATCAAATCTTCGGGTAAGTTCTTTACATTTTTCCAATAAAGATGCTGCCACTCGTTCGTAACAAAGCTGAATTTTTTGAAATACTTGTATTCGTTTGAAACTAGGTCGCCATTTATCTGTTTGAATACATGAACATATGTGCTGCCACAGACAGAAATACTTGGCGTCTCCGATACAGAATGTACGTTCAAAAGTTTGGTCCAGCGGTTCTCGTTGACGATGTATGCGAACATGTAATCCATTCTAGAGTTCCTCTCGTCAATACCACCTAGAACAACTATAGCATCGATTCTACCATCTGTACTAGGTGATAGAAGACGGGTTAATGACTGTGAACACCTTTTAACGCATGAATCACGACCTGAAACATACTGACATGTCATTACCTGCTCCTTTATAAATGCCTTGTCTAGTTTCAATAGATCCAACTCGTGAAACACGGTTTCAAAAAATTCTTCCCTTTGCTTGGGGTCATTATCCACCCAGCGAACGAGAAATTCAAACAGCAAACTTCTAGGGACATAACTCAATGTTGGGTCTTGAATCAACCTCAGTAGAACATCGACAGGGAGCTGCACCGCATCTGGTCGGTTAAGAATTATTGGTATTTCAGAGAGCAGATATGACATCACTTCATCATACACCTTCAGTCTGTATGTCTTCGAAAGGAGAATGAATTGGGTACAATTAATGAAAGTTACAGAACGTCTCAGATATTCGTCACAAAGTTGCGTCAGTGAATCTATCTGCAGGTAATCCGCAACTTGCAAAATATCCTTCACTCTTTTGTCATTCACCGTTATTGTGCCGCTATACAGGAAACTTATAACGTCAACAATGACGTCACTGTTGCCTATCTGGAGTTGCACCTGACCTGAAAAGGAATAAAAGACAGCTCATGATATAAGCAATGATAAGTATGGGAGAAGATGAGTAAAAACGAAGATGATTTTTTATTTCGGATTTTTGATGACCGAGTCTTGAATAGGGAGTTCTTATAGAAAAGCATAAATATTGAGGTGAGGTAAAAGGGAATGTTACATGTAGGCAGATATATAATTAAGTATCATTGAAGCATTATTAAGCTGAAGGACACTTTACTCGCTGATATACGTTTACCAAAAGCCTCTTTTTTAATGCGCGTATTTATTAAGTATACAAATACGTAAGTTATAAAAATGAGTTGTTTGCATTCATGAGAAAAGCTATTAACGGGACTCAAATATGAAATATTACTTAATAATTATCCCCACGCTTTTTGAAAAGCGTGGGGATATTGTGGTTATCTCCGCCGTCTGTCTGTCCGTCCTGGCCACTATCTCCTCCTACACTATTAGCACTAGAATCTTGCAACTTAGGCACATGGTAGCTATGCATATGTGCGACCCTGCACTATTTAAAATTTTGATCTGACCCCTGGGTCAAAAGTAATGGGGGTTGGGGTGGGACCGGGTCAGATATTTTTACTTATTTTTTAGGTTATTTTACTATAATTTCTTCATTTCTACACCGATGGTTGTCAAATTGATACTGAACCTCTCTTATGACAATACGGTCAATTTCAACTATGCATGGCCCCATCAACAACCCTGGGGCGCCCCGCCCACATAGGCCACGCCCACCCAAAATTCCCTTTTACTAAAATGTCTTCATTTCTACACCGATTCACTTCAAATTGATACTGAACCTCTCTTATGACAATACGGTCAATCTCAGCTATGCATGGCTCCATTACCAATCCTGGTGCGCCCCGCCCA
Organism: Dreissena polymorpha; assembly: GCF_020536995.1. NCBI lineage: Eukaryota > Metazoa > Mollusca > Bivalvia > Myida > Dreissenidae > Dreissena > Dreissena polymorpha. Next base: position 47,554,462 of record NC_068358.1, on the reverse strand, counting down.
CATAGGCCACGCCCACATAGGCCATGCCCACCCAAAATTGCCTTTTACTATATTTTTTTCATTTCTACACCGATTCACTTCAAATTGATACTGGACCTCTCTTATGACAATACGGTTAATTTCAACTATGCATGGCCCCATTACCAACCCTGGGGCGCCCCGCCCACATAGGCCACGCCCATCCAAAATTGCATTTTACTATAATTTCTTCTTTTCTACACCAATTCACGTCAAATTGATACTGAACCTCTTTTATGACAATACAGTCAATCTCAACTATGCATGGCCCCATTACCAACCCAGGGGCGCCCCGCCCACATAGGCCACGCCCACCCAAAATTGCCTTTTACTATAATTACTTCATTTCTACATCGCTTTACTTCAAATTGATACTGAACCTCTCTTATGACAATACGGTCAATCTCAACTATGTATGGCCCCATTACCAACCCTGGGGCGCCCCGCCCACATAGGCCACGCCCACCCAAAATTGCCTTTTACTATAATTTCATTTCTACACAGATATACTTCTTATTGATACTGAACTTCTCTTATGACAATACGGTCAATCTCAACTATGCAGGGCCCAATTACCAACCCTGGGGCGCCCCTGGGTCAAACATGCGACGTGGGGATACGCGTCGGCCTCTGCCGCGCCATTTCTAGTTATTCATATGCTTTGGTCAACATTTCGTAAGTAATGGGCCATCACGATAGATGGACATCAGATATGTTAACATAGGTCGAACTCTTTGGATCACGTGTAATTGTGAAGTTGTCTGAAAGCGGAGTGGCAACTAGAAGTATGAAGACAACTAGTATAACCTTCCTGTCTTTCCTTCAATCCACTGTGGTACAGAGCTTGAAAGTAGGGACACATCACCAGGACACACCAGTGGGCCTTCAGCGTCTATAACAATAAGAACCGTAAGTAAAGTTGAACTGGAAATCGCGCAATCACGAACAAAGCATAAATGAAAGGAGCGCTAAAAGAAGTAAAATATTCCAAATGCATGGCCACATGCCGATCGTAACGTTGAGTAAAATGAATGTATGGTGCAATTGAAAGCTTCAATATTGAGCAAGTTAAGACATTTGGTCAAATTTCGCGTGCGCCATAACACAATTGATATTAAATTATTCAATTACATTCAAATAGAGCTGGTAATATCTAAGTGGGATGTTAAAAAACAATAACTCATTCTTAGAGTTTTCTGGCCGTTGGCCTATTTTCTTGTAGATTGTATATTGTGCGGATAATATTTTGCGGGGGTGGGGGCTTCTCATTCCGTGATAGGTAAAATGCACATAATAACACTAGTTTAATAATTTTACATAATCAAGAGCACCGCATAACGGGTGCCACGCTCGGCTGCGGGTGGATTTTTGAATAAATGAAAGCTTGTCATATTTTTTTTAGAAGTAAAATAAAACAAATAATATCAGCGCATACAACAATAATCGCACATGCTAACAAATACCTAAATTCGTTGCTAGCATGTGCGATTATTGTTGTATGCGCTGATATTATTTGTTTTATTTTACTTCTGTCCGGTGATGTCGAACCTAATCCAGGCCCTTATAACGGTACCTTGGATCTACTTCACCTTAACATAAGATCGTTGCGCAACAAACTTGAATTTATCAAAGATAATTTACTTAATTTTGACATAATGTGTTTTACGGAAACCCATTTAACCGAGGTTATCACCGACGAGCAGATCTTAATTGATGATTTTTATCACGAATTATTTCGAAAGGATTTCTCGAGTCATTCAAGCGGATTAATTGTTTATGTAAAACAATCATTATTATCGAGGCGTATTCTCGACCTCGAAAATCCCCGTTTACACACAGTTTGGCTAGAAGTTAAATTACATAATTTCAATACTCTGGTTTGTTGCTTTTACCGGCCGCCTAATTCTGATGTTACTTTTTGGAATGATTTTGAAATCATGATTGATAAAGCGCTTGATTTAAACAAGAACGTCATCATGCTTGGTAAACCCAATGCTCGCCTCTCTCAATCAGTTTCCCTGTATAATATGCACAACGTTATCGCTCAAGCGACAAGGGTCACCGCAAATACTGCTACACTAATTGATCCGATATTGATCTCGGATACCGTTTCATGCTTGAACAGTGAAGTAATAGTTATCCCTCAAACTGTTAGTGACCATCATGCTACTGCCATTCATGTTTCAATTCCTTTAATAAACAGCAAACCGATTCAACGAAACATTTGGTTGTATAAATATGCCGATTTCGATCGACTAAACAATCTTATTACATGTACAAAATGGGAATTTATCCATGATTCTAATGTTAATGAAGCAACTGTTATGTTTACGAACAAACTTATCGAACTGATGAAACTTTGCATTCCAAACAAACTTGTCACAGTGCGCCCTAATGACAAACCATGGTATGATTCTTCTATTAGAACAATGGCTCGTAAACGAGATAGACAAAAACACATATCCATAGACAATCCTACTTCTGCTAACTGGAACAAATATAAACAATTTCGAAATAAGGTTAATAACATGATAAAACATGCGAAAGAACAGTTTTATTCTAACCTAGAAACATCTCTTGATGAACTAAATACTTCAAATCCAAAAAAATATTGGAAAACACTAAAGCAACTAATAAAAACAAATTCTCATCCGAATTCGATACCACCTTTACAGTCAACGGGCTCTGACGGCAATCTTATTGTACATTTGTCAGATACCGACAAGTCAAACTGTTTAAACAGATACTTTGCCTCTATTGCGTCGTTGAATGACTCAACCGGTGTTCTTCCACAATTCTCAGATATCTCTAACGCAAAATTATATAACCTGTCCATATCAGAATCGGAAATTATAGATGTTATTAAATGCTTAATGACCAATAAAGCCGTCGGTGGTGACCTTATAAGTCATATTGTCCTTAAAAAAACGTGTAATTCTATTGCTGAGCCTTTGTGTATCCTCTTTAACAAATCACTTAACGAAAGTACATATCCTGCCCAATGGAAAGAAGCGATTGTAATGCCTCTATTTAAAAACGGAGAACCGAATAATCCTTCCAACTACCGTCCTATCTCATTGTTAAGTTGCGTAGGCAAGCTGATGGAGAGGATAGTTTATAAACATTTATACAACCACCTTCTTGCTAACAAACTTATATACTCCAACCAGTCGGGCTTCTTAAAAGGTCACTCCACAGTCGCTCAATTAATCGACATTTTTGATCAAATAACGAAAGGTATTGATGAAAAGAAACTCACATGCATGGTTTTCTGTGATATTTCTAAAGCGTTCGACCGCGTCTGGCACACAGGACTACTCTTCAAACTTAAACAAAATGGATTTGATGGTAATTTACTTAATTGGATAAAAAGTTATCTAGGGAGTCGCACTCAAAAAGTCGTGGTTGGAGCATCAATATCTCAAACGTTAGAGCTTAATGCCGGTGTTCCACAGGGATCTGTTCTAGGCCCATTATTTTTTCTTGTTTATGTAAACGACATAGTCAAGCACCTTCAATGTACTGCCCGCCTTTTTGCCGATGACACTTCCCTCTCATGTACTACCTCAAATATATATAACATTGAAATTGTTCTGAACCGTGACCTACAAGTTATAAGTAACTGGGCAAAACAATGGCTTGTAGATTTTAATCCACATAAAACCGTGGCTATGTTGTTTTCATCACACCATGCTGTTCCCCAACCACATGTTTTATTTAATAATGTACCGGTCAATTTTGTAGAAAACCACAAACACCTCGGTCTTACACTCAGCTCAAACGGCAAATGGCACGAGCATATCACTAATATAGTAAAATCGTCATCGAAAATACTTGGAATTATGCGAAAAATTAAATACACGGTCTCAAGAAAAACATGAAATCAAATTTATATTTCCCACCTACGACCACTACTTGAGTATGCATGTGTCGTTTGGGACGGATGTGCTCTTTACGAAAAAGAAATGTTAAATAAAATACAAAATGAAGCGGCAAGAATAGTCACAGGTCTCACAAAATCTGTTTCTTTGTCTAACTTGTATTCAGAAATCAACTGGCATAGTTTAGCCGAGCGTAGGAAGTATCTAAAACTTATACATATGTACAAAATTCACAATGGCTTATGTCCAGACTACTTACAAAATTTACTACCATCAACTGTCTATCAACAATCTGCTAGGAACCTGAGGAACGCAAATGATTATGTAATCGTTACTAGAAGGACGGAACTTTACTCACGCTCATTTATCCCGTCGGCTATCGATCTATGGAACAACTTACCTCGCGACATAAGACTGTTAGATTCTCTATCAAGATTCAAAATTAAATTGAAACAATTATTTCTCCCAAATGTCGAAACTCCTTTATATTTTCATACTGGTGATAGAAAATCGTCCATTTTACATGCTCGACTAAGGAATAACTGTAGCGATTTGAAATTGCACTTGTTCATCAATCACTTAGAACCTTCACCTTTATGCGTATGTGGAGAAGTTGAATCAGTGTATCATTTCTTTTTTATTTGTCCACGCTTTTCTGAACAACGTACTACTCTTTTTGAAACCCTACACGCAATTGAACAAATAAATTGCAATACAATGCTTTTTGGTAATGACATGTTAGATAATGACACCAACTGCTTCATATTTAAAAATGTTCAGATATTTATTAAGACGACAAAGCGTTTGTCATAATGTTGTTGTAGCGCATAGTTATGTTTATTCTTCTGGACAGGACTTCACAATCTCAAGGTTGTACTGTATGTTTTATTTCCAATGCTTTACAAACCATGATTTTCTTTTGTATTTTACTTGCGCACTTGTATTTTGCTCTCTTAATACAAATGTAATCTTGACCATGTAACTTACAGCTTTACAAAATCACGCTATCGTCACGAATATATGCAATGTAAATAACAGAACAGGGAAAGACCACCAATAATGTTGTTAGAACTTTAGGTCCTACCCTTTTTTCAAAACAGTTGTATTTCTATATATGTTCTGTAGTTGTGTAACTATTTTGGAAATAAAATATGTTTAAATAAATATTTTTTTTAGAGGTCACAGTGACCTTGACCTTTGACCTAGTGACCCCAAAATAGGTATGGCGTGTAGAACTCATCAAGGTGCATCTACCTATGAGTTTCAAAGTTGTAGGTGAAAGCACTTTAATTTTATAGCAAAATGTCAAAGTTTAAGCACGACGCCGGCGGACGGCGGACGGCGGACGGCTGACGGCGGACGACAAGCTGGCTATGACAATACCTCGTTTTTTCCCCCCAAAAACAGCCGAGCTAAAAACAACGAGATCCTTGATTTATATAATACAATCAACAAGACTATTGTCAAGTAATATGGTCCCCTACCGGTGAAACTCCACCAATTTCTGCAATATTTCTAGTCTATTTGTTGCCAGAGCAACCGGAATTCCTGACATAGGAACAAAATGAAATGACGTGCATAATCTCCTTATTGCCATCTGTCAATATTTCAAGTTACATAAAACATATGAAGAACTTTTAAAGTTATCGCATGATCCAGAAATGTGTGACGGACACACAGAGCGCAAAACATAAGTCCCCTCCGGTTTCACCGGTAGGGGACAATTAATAAGTTTACCGCATACATCATGAGGGCGCCCAAATGCCCATAAAAAGAAACCTTAACAAAAAAGTATCACGCATCTACTATGTTAAAACAAGAGATGTGTTTGTCAGAAACACGATGCCCCCTACTGCGCCGCTTTAATTTTTTTTTACCTTTGACCTTGAAGGATGACCTTGACCTTTCACCATTCAAAATGTGCAGCTCCACGAGAAGTAAGTAAGAGATTGAATGGAGAAATGATTTTTTTTAATTGTTGACCTTTAACCTTTAAGGATGACCTTGACAGCTCCACGAGATACACATGCATGCCAATATGAAGTTGCAGTGTTCACCATTAAAAAAGTTATGATAAAACTTTAACGAAGGTTAAAGTTTTAGTAAAGAAAAATACAATAATATTTGACCTTGACATTGAAGGATGATCTTGACCTTGACTTTTCACCACTCAAAATGAGCAGCTCCATGAGCTACACATGCATGGTAAATATCAAGTTGCTATATTCAATATTGCAAAAGTTATTAAATTTTAACCAAGGATAAAGTTTTGGGATAGAATGACAGACAGGCAGGGCAAAAACAATATACCCCCGATCTATCGATCCGGAGGCATAAAAGTAAAACAATGTTTCAAGTATAAACTGATATATGCTTGTTATAAGAACAATTTTGTCAAACGAATGACAATTGAAGTTTAAAACTTACTTTATGTCCTGCTACGATTGTGACGTCACAATATTCAGATTGGTCCATCGTTTGCTGATAGAGATGCTTTCCGATACAAAGGTGTGAGGGGGCTTTCATCAACAAGTCACTCAGCTTTAGGTTATACGAGTACGAGTAATGAAAAATGTCCACCATTTTTCATACAGACCTTCGTGTGCTCCCCGACACAGCAGTCAACCATAGATCCTGTTGAATTAAAAAATGGATTACATGTAAAAAGAAATTGTTTCGCATGACTAAGGCAAATACAATAATTTCACTATGACTTTTGGGACTAAAACAAAATCTTAATTGAAAATTTTTAACAGGAATGCGTACAATATATCAACATATATTATATGCCGTCGTGGTGGTACAACATGATTGATCATACAGTCTTTTTGTTAACAATACTACAACGGAACAAGAGCACCGCCTTGCGGGTGCAGACCGCTCGTCTATTTTCTTTTTAAAGGTGAAGGGACTCTCATTTTCAATCACAAAGGAGGGAGGGGTGGAGTGAAGAGGGGTGTATAGTGTGGGGGTGTGGACATTTTTAACATTATTTTCCAAAAATGCGAAAAAAAATGCGAAAAAAAAAATTATATTGGGTATGATGGTTGGACGGTATTTCAAACATAAAATAATAAAAATAAATATTTGTGTTTTTTAACTGTTTCAAAAAAAATGGGTGGGGGGTGGGGTGGGGTGGGTATAGTGTGAGGGTGTGGTGGTCATATGTGAGATGATCTTGAAAAAAAAAAAATTAGGGGGGGGGGATTCGGGTGGGGGGAGGGTGGGGTGGGTGGGGGATTCTTGGGTGTGATGGTTGGAAGGTATTTCTTACATAAAATAATAAAAATAAATATTTGTGTTTTTTAACCGTTTCAAAAAAAATTGGGGTGGTGGGGGATGGGGTGGGGGGTGGGGTAAAGTATGAGGGTGTGGTGGTCATTCGTGAGATGATCTTAGAAAAAAAAATAGGGGGGGGATTCGGGGGGAAGGGGGGGGGGAGGGCACGGGCGATGGTTTGGGTGGAGTCTATTGTGGAATGTCAGGTAAGAGTAGTTTTGTCAAAGTATCAATCAAATCTAATCATTAATAAAGAAGTTATGGCAATTTTAGCAAAATTTTATAATTTGACCTTGAGAGTCAAGGTCATTCAAAGGTCAAGGTAACATTCAACTTGCCAGGTACAGTAACCTCATGATAGCATGAAAGTATTTGAAGTTTGAAAGCAATAGCCTTGATACTTAAGAAGTAAATTAGTGGATCGAAACACAAAATTTAACCATATATTCAAAGTTACTAAGTAAAAAATAGGCCATAATTCCGTAAAAATGACAACCAGAGTTATGCAACTTGTCCTTTTAATGTACCCTTATGATAGTTTGCGAGTGTTCCAAGTATGAAAGCAATATCTATGATACTTTAGGGGTAAAGTGGACCAAAACACAAAACTAAACCAAATGTTCAATTTCTTAGGAAAAAAAGGGCACATTATTCCGTCCAAATGCCAGTCAGAGTTACATAACTTTGCCTGCACAGTCCCCTTATGATAGTTAATAAGTGTTGCAAGTATGAAAGCAATAGCTTTGATACTGTAGGAATAAAGTGGACCAAAACACAAAACGTAACCAAATTTTCAATTTTTTAAGTATAAAAAGGGCACATAATTCTGTCAAAATGCCAGTCAGAGTTACATTACTTTGCCTGCACAGTCCCCTTATGATAGTTAGTAAGTGTTGCAAGTATGAAAGCAATAGCTTTGATTCTTATGGAATAAAATGGACCTAAACACAAAACTTAACCAAAATTATCAATTTTCTAAGTATAAAAAGGGCACATAATTCTGTCAAAATGCACGCCAGAGTTATCTAACTTTGCCTGCCTAGCCCCCTCATGATAGTAAGTAAGTGTACCAAGTTTGAATGCAATAGCATTGATACTTTCTGAGAAAAGTGGACCTAAACGCAAAACTTAACCAAAATTTTCAATTTTCTAAGTATAAAAAGGGCACATAATTCTGTGAAAATGCACGCCAGAGTTATCTAACTTTGCCTGCCCAGTCCTCTCATGATAGTAAGTAAGTGTACCAAGTTTGAATGCAATAGCATTGATACTTTCTGAGAAAAGTGGACCTAAACGCAAAACTTAACCGGACGCCGACGCCGACGCCAAGGTGATGACAATACCTCATAATTTTTTTTCAAAAAATAGATGAGCTAAAAACTACCACCGGTAATCAACCTGTGTTTGGTAATCAACACGTTTAGCATGAAAGATAGCATATGTCAGAGTCCCATATAATGGCATTATTCGTGTGCCCTTTGATATTTTGCACATATTCTTTGGGAATCATAAGTAGATATTAATATTACCGTTAAGCAAATTATCGAGGGGTTCTGGCCAACATTGAAAAGATTTGCAAAACATGTTAGCAAATATTTCCATTTAGAATAATTTATTAGAAATCTGATTTCGTCATGTATTATATTTACCGGTTGAAGTATTGAACGACATTTACGTGAGCAATTATGTACTTCACAAGTTTAAATATAGGATTAAAGGGGCCGTCCAACAGATTTTTGGCATGTATTTAAGCGTGTCATTAAATGCTTTGTATTGATAAATTTAAACATTTGAACTAAAAATCTCCAGTCAAAAAGCAAGAATACAATTTAAAAAAAAGTAAAAAAGTAACCCTCAACAGGGCTCGAACCACTGACCTGGAGTCCTGGAGTAAAAAGTCTCCCGCCTAGACCACTCGACCATCCATGCTGATGCTGAGAGCGGATGTATTTTTTACTTATATAAGCAATCGTCGTAGTATCCCGAAATAAAACGACAACAACAGAACTTTCCAAATTATTCAATCGTTTCGCCTGGCACGACGCTTTAAAATTTCAGGTTTTCAAATCATCAAAAGATGCATATAATAGATATTTAAGAGCATGGTAAATGGTCAGTATTACTATTTCTTCAAAAATATCATAACTAAAACGAAAATTTGCGATTCTGAAACAATTTTTTTTTATTTTGTCAATTTACCAAAACGTTCGACGGCCCCTTTAAAATACATGTTCAGTAAAAAAAAAAGCATCTGGCTCTGAGGCTCTATATATCCTTTACGAAAACCCAATAACCTTTAAAGATGATGATCAGGAGTACACTACCTTTTAGCAAACCAGGTCATGCGGAACAATATCTATTTATAGTGTTAGTCTTATCTTGAGCTATGATATATGTTAATTATCTCATCAGTTTCACGGGTATCGTAAAGAAAATATAAACAAGGGATACACGTGTCACAATTTCTTCATAACGCCAGTCTGAATAATAGCGAACAAAAGCTGCGTTTGTGAAACACAATGCCACTACTGCACGTTGAAGCCACATTTCAGCTATATCACATTTGAAACAGCATGACGAAATAACGATCCATTGATATTTGACAAAGTAACTAGCCTTGGGCAGTATCTGAAAACGTTTTGGAAAAATATCCGACAGTGTTTTTTGTAAAGAAAAATCCAAGTCCCATGCCTGAAAATTCTTAAAAAATCAATGGACCGGAAAAAACTCTTTTCTGAAAGTCATGTAGATAGACTCACACTCCACATATCAGGTGAATACCTGAAAGCGTTGCGTTAAAACATCCAGAAAACGGTTACTATAGAGTTAATTTCCAAGTTCAAGGCCCATAACTTCGCCAAAAATCAATGGATCGGAACGAAACTCAACCTTCATGTGTATGTCATGCAGGTCGACCCACACACCAAAACTCAATGAATATCTGAAAGCGCTTGTAAAAAACTTCCGGAAAACGGTTAATTTAGAGAACATCCCATTACTTCGCCAAAAATCAATGGGCCGAAACAAAACTCACATATTATATGTTAGTTATGTAGGTTGAATCACATACCAACAATCAGCTTAATATCTGAAACGTTTTCAGCGTTGCATTACTGTTTCAAGGTTAATATTTTTTAGAATTTTAAATGAAATTTTCTGTCTTAATTTAATGAAAAGCTAGTAGTTAATCGTTAAGTGTATTATTTTCTTAAATATAACTGTCTTCGCTGTTGTTATACAGTTTATTTTGTGAACGTTTTGCTTTTGGAAGCGACTTGTTGCCATTTTTCTGACATTTTTGAGCAAGAATTCTGACAGATCTATCCCTTATTTACATTGATAGTGTATATACTATACAGTATTTTTCTCAAACGTTCCTGTGCTCAGTCTTTTGTGTAATTCACAAGTCATGTACAAACCAGAATATATTTTATAAATCATTCATTTTTAGCGTATATATAGAGTATACTTCCTAAAAGTGCCTGTAATCAGTTTTACAAGAAATTCACAAGCTATGTACAGACAGTTTTTAACCAGAATATACGTTATCCAACAACCTATTGTGAAAACGTCCCTGTAAATGTAAACTATGTCGCATATACGACTAAATATGTTCAGTTTCATACAAATGCACTTTTCATTTTACTCAAAATGCCCTTAAAATTAGTGTTTTACTGCGCGGCGGTATTCTTTTCGTTTTATTGTTTATATATTCAAGATATACACATACCTTTTCACTAATTCCTCCTTTAAGATCAAATACATTATTTAGATTGCCTGTATAGTTAATTTTCACACATTTTGTAATCTATCGCTCCGGTGTAGACGTATGTGTACGTTTGTGAGTAACACATACATTAAGCAAAAACAAACTTGTCCAGCTGACTGTACATTTGTTCAACGAGTTTCTCGTGATATTCAATGACAATCACACACAGATGAATAGGGGGCGTAGTCAATATGAGCTTGATTAAACAGGGGCAATTATCTTGAATATACTCAACTGGTTTCTCGCAGTAAATTTCAAAACAAAATATCCTGTATACGTGAACAATGACAAGACGATGTGAATGTGAAACGTCGTTTGCAACACAGTCTTAAAATACCATAATTAACTGATTGTTTACTGTATTTTCGTTTTAGTTATCAATTCATAACCATTGTAAACCATAATTTTCATCTCATAAATTATAGTAGTAATGTCTTTTTTCTACACCGTCATTACATGTACATTTATGTTTTCTTTTTGGCTATGTATACATGTATTTGCCAATAAAATTAACTTGACCATAATAGTGATATTAAACTTATTCAACTGTTGTAAATAGTAGTATAATCAAGTGTATTCATTTATACAGTGTCAATGATTTTCGAGAACTCGGTATCCGTTATTTTATATACTCACACTATTCGTCCACATATTGACGAAAAGACAACCTTGCAATTTTTATGCACATATTCGACCATTTTAAGAACACTGTACAATTATGCAAAAAAAGACTAAGGATAAAGACTCGAATCGAATTAGCAATTTAGTAAAAGGTATTTAGAATTAAAAATTTAAAGCTTTACAAAAGCAAAACGTTTGAACACTTTGGAGTATTTTTGTTGGTTCGTTGAATCTTGTGACAACACGTTGATCGCTGTTGTTAAGCGCAAATTTCATCATATAAAATAAAAGTCCGGATGGCAGGTTTGTTCTAAGGATTCATGTTTAAATCCCAGTGGAGATTACTATTTATTTTTAGCTCATCTATTTAAAAAAATGAGCTATTGTCATCACCCAAGCGTCGGCGTCTGCGACGGCGTCCGGTTAAGTTTTGTGTTTAGGTCCTTTTTTCTCATTAAGTATCAAAGATATTGCATTAAAACTTAGTACACTTATTAACTATCATCAGGAGACTGGGCAGGCAAAGTTAGATATCTCTGGTTGGCATCTTGACAGAATTATGTGCACTTTTTATACTTAGAAAATTGAAAATTTGGTGAAGTTTTGTGTTTAGGTCCACTTCATTCCTAAAGTATCAAAGCTATTGCTTTCATACTTGCAACACTTACTAACTATCATATGGGAACTGTGCAGGCAAAGTTATGTAACTCTGACTGGCATTTTGACAGAATTATGGCCCATTTATACTTAGAAAATTGAAAATTTCGTTAAGTTTTGTATTTTGGTCCACTTTAATCCTAAGTATCATAGCTATTGCTTTCAGAGTTGAAACTACCATAAGGGGACTGTACAGGACAAGTTGAATAACTCTGGTTTGCATTTCGACGGAATTATGGCCCTTTTTTGACTTAGTTACTTTGAATATTTGGTTAAATTTTGTGTTTAGATCCACTTTACTTATAAAGTATCAAGGCTATTGCTTTCAAACTTCAAATACATGTACTTTCATACTATCATGAGGGTACTGTACCTGCCAAGTTGAATTTGACCTTGACCTTTTAATGACCTTGACTCTCAAGGTCAAGTTATTAAATTATGCTAAAATTGCCATAACTTCTTTATTTATGAACAGATTTGATTCATGCTTTGACAAAACAACCCATACCTTACACACCACAATAGACTCCACCCAAACCATCCCCCACGCCCCACCCCAGATCACCCTATTTTTTTCCATTTTTGAAAGATCATCTAATTAATGACCACACCCCCACAATATACCCCCCTCTCAACCCCCCCACCCCCGACCCCATCCCGACAACCCCTAAAAAAACTTTAAAAAAAAAAGAAACATGGTTAAAAACACAAATATTTACTTTAATTATTTTATTTTAGAAAGACCGTCCAACCATTCCACCCAAGAATCCCCTCCCCCCCCCCCCCCCCACAATTTTTTTTTCATTCTTTTTGCTTATTTTTGAAAGATAATGTAATGAATGACCACACCACCACACTATACACCCTTCTCCACCCAAACCCTCCCCTTTTTTATTGAAGTATTGAGATAGGTCCCTTCACCTTTAAAAAGAAAAATAGATGAGCGGTCTGAACCCGCTAGGCGGTGATCTTGTCTTCATTTATATATTTTTATTTAATTGTATACGTTGTCTCTTTAGAAAAAAAATGTTTTATTCTAAATATTCAAGACATTTAAAGTCCATGTCCACGGAGAATAATTATATGCATGCAGAAATTGCATCAGTTGTTATGTACGAAAAGAATCTATTATTTCGCTAAATACTAATCCGTTTGAAAAACATATCTGTTAATATGTTTATGCTTGAAAGCTCTTGGTGTGAATGAAATTCATACTATACCGTTCACTCGGTACGAAAGAAGTGTACTTTATCGATTCAATAAAGAGGCATCACACGATATCTCGTTTAAAGAAACACATTGTGTGAAATAATAAAATCGTTTTTGATAGTCCGACTTTAATGATTTTTTTTATCGCTTAAACGACCTTTTGAACCTATTCGGCATGATGTTATTTCATATGTGTGGTATGGGACTCAACATAAATACTTTTAAACAAAATCTGTTAAACTATACTTTGACAAAAGCAGAAATCCGTTAGGTAGGGAAAATAAACACAAATCAAGTTAGGTCAAGTGTATTTTGGTGGATGTTTTTGTGTTGGTACTCTTCGAGTTCTTTCTGTGAAAGGCATTTTTGTGTTGTTGTTTATAGGATTGAACATTAACTTTCTGTGTTATAGATTTGCTGCTATTAACAGATCTATTTTGTTTAGTTTTGTTTTAAAACGCTCAAATGTGTATGGAATTATAGAACTGCAATGTAAGGTTCGCAAAAAGAGTGCTTGTTGACAATATGAAAACCGTGCACAAGAATTATGTAAGAGGGGTGTATACTTGAATCGGTTTCCCGTCTCGCCGTTCGTGCGGCTTTCGGGTTTCTTGTTCCTGACATCACTCGAAAACTGTCATAGGTATTAATATGAAACTATTTGAACGAAGGAAGGTGCAGTGCGCAAGAATTATAACTCTAGCTACAATAATTGCACGGTTATTGTCCTTTGTAAATTGTTCATATTTAACTGTTGTCTGCGGTCCGTCCTCTTCTGACAGATACAAGATATTTGTTACACCCTCCCTCTAAGTGATTCATCAGAATTAATGAAGCCCTACTAGCATCGTGGTATTATGTGTATGTGTGTGGGTTTGAGTGTGTATTTTTTATTTAGATTACATGTTATCTCGCTTTCTCAACATTGCATCCTTATCAAGTCACTTAACCTACTCACACTTTTCCTGGTTTACCACTTTTAAGTTTTCATGCTGACGCCATAAATGATTATTAGCCGCTCCTTTTTACTCATATTTAGGTGCAAAATGGCCGTAAAATAATTTCAAGACAAGTCCAAATAAACATTAGGATGCCGGTTCAGGAATCTGACCACACACTCATCGGAATGTAGACCAGCGATCCTCCAACTGAACTAGCCATTACTTACCGTTTATTGAAAACGTTCACGTTTTTTTTTCTGTGCTTGTAAGTGCCCCAAACTGATACCAAGATTTAAGTTTTATTAAAATCTTATGGAGTTGTAACCAATATGAAAGTGCATGGTAAGTCAGAGACAGCAAAATACATCATACACAAATAAGTTCAAAAGACTCATACCGTGTCGTGGTTCATTTTAACAACTCAGCAGACGATTAACAAGAAACAAAGACGAAAAACAATACGTTTTTCTTGTATTGCGGAAGATTCCAGGCACAACTAATTTAGTAAGTTGCATTTTTTATAATCTAACATTCTTAATAAATGTAACTTATACCACGTTATGGAATATGTATGTCATTGCGTATACATAAAGTTCTTTAAATAAATCTAATATTATTATATTCATTAAAAAGGAGAAACATTATATATTTTTCGAACCTCAATTGTTGATCGTTAGGCAGTTCTATGCCACCATACAACATTTCTAACAAAATAATAATACTTACAATAAAGGCGTAAACCCGCTTTATTTAATGTACGACATATACGAGGAAAATGTATGTGTTAATAAATTTTGGTTTGGCCCTTAATATGTTTACATGTCACCTTCATGTTTGTGAAGGTTGTACGTTTTCGTAGAACACAATCTACTTCGCAGTCAATTTTAACGCTTTCTTTTGTCGTTTCTTCGCATTAATTGCCTGTTTGATATATTATTTTTTTATAATGTTGATCATTTGTTGGCATCAAATATCTTTTTGTGTGGTCGATGTTGTTATTTTTCTTCATGCGTATATAACGCGTAAAATATAACGCGTAAAATAATGATAATAGAATAGTATATCCGATACTTACGACATTCGTACACGTAAAGTATGTGTATCTAAATCAATTCGCGTCTGTTTGTTGTTTTTTAATCTAGGGTTTATGAAAGGTTCGGATAGCCCCTTAAGCTGTTTAAATCGCCACTGCTTTGCATTGACCGTTTCAAGGCGGTGATACCCGTTTTAATCAATATGTCCTTATAGTTTGTATTATGTTAATAAGTAGATCAGAACAAGAATTTTCTCTTGATTGTTTATGGTGTTTCATCGTTTACTGTTCTATCGTGAAGATTGTTTTTTACAGGCCCGACAAAGGCACCCTAGATAAAGGTCACATCAATTGAGAATACTTTTAAAGTTATCTTTTCGGAATTTCATCACCAGCCTCTATTCTGACACATGGATTGCGGCTATGATTGGACCACAATAGAATAGTTCTAATTGCATTTTTATGTATAAGAGAGACATTTCATAAAAAGGAAACGTAACGAGTATACAGAATGAAATTGCCACACAATTTATTTCTGAAAATTGAAAATTTGTTTGTTAGCTCATGTCTTAAACTCGCAACTTAGCGTTATTTTTGGTTCTACTTTTTGGTTTGTGGCTTTGATATATAACTATGAAAGTCGTACAATTAACAAAAAACATGTTAAACACAAATCTATGAAATTAAACTGTTTAACGTTTCAATGTGAATACTAAATATAGCAGACTTAATTATAAAGAAGTGTATAAATGTGTACATCGAGTTTATTGAGTAGAACATTACCTGAATGATGATTACGATGAAATATATACGAGTACTGGTACTGAAGGGTGATACAAATAAAATAAAACCAGCACCATTTTTTTACAATACAGAAATATGTAAATATATATTGTTTTCATTTATCAACACGACTGTGACATACTTTGTTTATGTTAGGAAACACTTCTTCATCAGAATATTGACAGTATAAACATGTTTTAAAATACATATAAATCGTTCCGACAGGGTTCTCTTTAACACAAATCACTGTGTCACTAGTATGTTCAATATATACCTCAAACTTCACAATAATAAGTACATCTGTTCATGGAGATGCTGCTAAATCATTTGCAGCGACTTGGTTTTCTAGTTTCACATTTGCATTATTGTTCTGGAAAAAAAATTGTACGCAAACCTTTAAAAATTCGTGTAATGTTCTTGTTATATTCAACAGCGTGTTTGAGGTGATTTCTCTGCTCCTTCAATGATCGAAAAGCGTTCAGTAAAGCCTGCATTTCTTGAGAGTCGACTTCTGACAATATCCAAGTGCATTTATTTGTGTCATGTTCTGACAAAACTGGGCATAATGAATGTGCGTAAAGTGCCGCCCCAGATTAGCCTGTGCAGTCCGCACAGGCTAATCAGGGACGACACTTTCCGCTTAAACTTGATTTTCGGTAAGAAGGGACTTCCTTCAAACTAAAAATATCATAAAAGCGGAAAGTGTCTTTTCCCTTATTAGCCTGTGCGGACTGCACAGGCTAATCTGGGACGGCACTTTACGCACAAGCATTAAGCCCAGTTTTCTCAGAACAATACTTTTTTAATCGGCATGTACAAATTCTGTACATTACGTACCCGTTAAGGGCAAGGGTAAGGATTAGATATACATGTTCTACACACGTGAAGTGTAAAAAAACATGAATATTAAGTAAATTAAAAAGATATAAGAACAATACTCAAGTATGATAACAATTGTAATCAAGAATGATGCAAGCAGAGAGTTTTCCTATATAAGCACATACCATAAAGAAATAACAAGAACCATTCATTTACACTGAACGTTTGATTTTGAAACGAATGTTGTTTAATATGTTTTTATTATATTCCAATATACAAATATTTGTTTTATGTTGGTTTCTATACCATTTTTGGAATTTAAATATGTAATGTAAATTTACATATACATGTAGTAACTAGAATATAAACAGATTGTGTAAATTTACATGTAGAACATAACAATATCAGCCTTGTCGCAACCTTCAACGCAATTCGGTTGTTTATATCCCAGTGTGCAATTGCAATGACCAGTAACGTGATCACAAAAGTCTCTGCAATGGCTGCTGCAGTTCTTAGAACAGTCGAGTCCGAACAACCCAGCGCCGCATTCTGAAATGTAGGTTGTATGGCTGAATGTCAGAATTTGCTTAATAGTTCGTTCACATTATATTGGATGAAAAAATCCAAATAACAAATCTTACCAAATCCACAAAGGATCAACTGGTTAGCATGAAATAATCACGAACTAGCAGTATTCGTGATTTCTTTAGTTATGGGAAAAAATCTCTTTCGCATCAGAGAAAGGTTTTTTATAAAAGCTCGCAACTGTTATTTAAGGTGAAATTCAAGTCTTAAAAGTTACATTAATCTTATTCGATTTATATAACGACAATACCTAAATAATTCACGCTTAGGCATTTGTTCATGCGTGTACATCTACGAAATGGTCGGAACTTTTTTCATATTAAAAAAAACACAATTGGTGATCGATATGATATTCATATACAAGTCATCATTTTAGTCTACACAAACTATCATTAAGCATCATTACTATTTTCAACATTATTTCACTATATAATGAAGATAGGATTTGAGATGTTCCTTTAAAAGATTATTTTTATTCATTTGTATATTTGTTTGAGTAAGTTTAGACCGTTCGTATTTGGGAAAAGCGATTACAATATAGCAACCTTATGGAAACAATAGTATCTCCCGCAAACCGTTAGGGAAAGCAAATTCTTAATTAAAATACTATTTTCAAAGAAACATTTTTGAAAAGTTTAAAAGCATACCGGTAATCAACGTTCATCTTAAAATGAAAGCAATGAAATCGCATTTTCGAACGTTATGTCAACAGATTTACGTCTTCGTAAACAGATGCACAACTGGTACACTCAAATTTAAGTATTGCTCATAACATTGAAAAGAAAAACTAATACAAATCACATATTCCTTTCGTGAGTCAGTGTCTGTTTACTATGTAAGACTTCTACAACTTATTAATACATCTCAATTAAAAACGGAAAACAGGTTTGTTGTATAATCTATGTTGCTTATTGTTTACGTTTCCTTTAGTTCGCTATTGCTGGGCCTGTTAAGATATATACTTAGTTTGGTGACAATCCGAATAAGGTGGGTTCCCACTGCCGATCCGATCAACTCGATCATCCCGATCACCGAAATTTCCCGGCCAAACCCGACCTAGCTCGGCTAGAAAGGGTATACACGACTTCTTCTCGACCTCTTGTCGATAACACACAACCCCTACACGACTCATTCACGACGTCCACTCAACCACCTTGCCGATTTCCGCTCGAACATCTCGACCTATACGCGAGCCCTATACGATCTCAGCTCGACCAAGTGGACCTCAGCTCGATCGCCACCAGATCTTTACACGACCAGATCGGTAAGGTCGTACTTCAGTCGTACAAAGTCGCTAACGATCGTGTATTGAAGCTTTGATAATACAAACTTTAAACATTGTTGTTCACTAATCACTTTAATCATCATGGAGATTGAACAATTACAGTTGTGTACCAGATGGTGAGAGCTCCAGAGAGACAGGGCCATGGCTGTATTAGAGTTAGAGGAGGAGGAGGCTGCCCAGGTGCGTAGGCGTAGGCAGGGACGTGTGAGTTAAGCAGTCTGAGCAACTACTACAGGAGCTCAACAGAGACTACCTAAAAGGAAAGGTATGTGTATTGTCGAATAGCAATCGGGAAGTGATCGTGTACTGTCGAGTAGCAGTCTAGTAAATCTTAACATCAAATCGAATAGAGGTCGAGTGGATCGTGTTGCGATCTAAAATAACTTTGGTAGAGGTCGAGCGGATCGGGTACAGATCGCGTAAAAGATGTCAATCTGATCGCCACACGATTGCTTCACGATCAACTCGATCTTCTACTCGACTAATACACGACCACTTCCCGAGCGCTTCTCGATCCATTTCCTACTCGACCGTTACTCGATATTTTTTGACATGTCAAAAATATCGGGTAGGAAGCCCGACCAATGCCGACCTACCCGACCGCCGTCGACCACTCATGCCGACCGAACCAGGCCAGTACCCGACCGCTTGGTCGGGCTTGATCGAGTTGATCTGATCGACAGTGGGAACCCAGCTTCACTCGGTGAGTAAGACAGTTGGAATCATGTCGAAGCGCTATTTGGGAAATTCAAGGGTAGAAACTGCTTAGTGCTTGATGATATTTGCCTATTAAATTTAGTCTACATTTTATGGTTATTAACATGTTTGGAAAATTTGGTAACAGTCAGATGAAAACTGGTTGATTAACCGGTAGAGAGAATTCATAAATCAAAGATGATAGCCTGCACTCCCAACCAAAATAGAATTATTACTTTAAGGGTTGTATCTTTTGTTTGACTTAATATATTTTAATAACTTTTCTACGTGGTTATTTATGGACTGATAATTTTGTATTCGATGGTGGTTTTCAACATGTCCGTTGTATGATGTCAACAATTTATAAGTACACTTAAATTGTTTTTGCGAAAATCAAAACGTTTCATCCCTATTAAACCTGCACACTTGAAATAAATACCAATTGTATTAAATTGTATAAGCATTAACATTGTGTGTACACACTTGTAAAAATTGTCGTATACACAATTTATAAGAAATCTTTATTAAGTTTTCAATGATTTCCAGTAAATCGTACCACCCCAGGAAACCCGATACCTTGTGAGCAGTGTAATACCATTGGAGCAGTGCTTGTTATTTTAGCATGAACTAACATAGGGTAAGTAAATTGGAAAATTAAAATGTTCAAAGTCCAATTTGAAACAACTGTGTATTTACATTGATAACAAAGTTATTGGCTTAAATGTAGAAAAAAATCCTGACAAATTTTCTAAGATAATGAGCGAAATGTGGCTCGCTGAAGTAGAAGATCGGGCAAACTGGGCCATGTTCATTCATTTAGGGGAGAACATCTGCTTTAATTTGCAAGCCACTACAATAATTAAAGGATTTATACAAACTTACACATGTCTGCCATAATCTCTCAGCGGGGTTTCTCCATTTAACTATTTCTTGTGGAGAAATTTGCGTTTTAATGACCATGTTGGGAAAACGTGGATACCATCTGGAGAAGACCAGGAGACCTTATATGAGCAGTGACTTTATAATTATTTTTGGTGATAAAACAAACCCATTTCCAGCCATTTTGTTGCAATTTCTTTGGTTTGTAGAGGCAAAGAGTAACTGTATGTGGACACATATGCATACAAATGTAATTTTAAATGCCTTATGTATAATCAATAGTGCCTTTGCAACATGCTCGTGTTTTATTTCTTTTTACCAACACTATTTTGGAAAATTTAAAGAAAGACTTGACTTCCCATAACCACAGAACGCAATATGCGATTGACATTTAACTAATGTATACCCTATGCTATTAATTCGGTGTAATCAACAATTACCATAAATCAAACTATGTAATATTGTGATACACAACTTTAAAATAATCAACTACGTACATGAGTGCAGTCATCGAAACACTAGAAATGCATAGGTAAACAGTTTCCTATTATAAAGAAAACATAAACAGCGTAGCACATTAATGATCTTTACCCGGACGCATTGTACATTTTTGTGCATTTTTAGTTATATATACGTATAAGTAAACCAAACATGATATTAATACTTAAATTTTGTAGTTACCAATCATAACAATCTGATTTAATGTAGAAAGTATGGTTAAAAATATTATTTTGTTATAAATTGCTACAAGAAGCACTCTATAATGACCCAGTCGCGTGACTAAATGTTTCAAAACAATGACGGATCCGCTTATATAAACAATTAAAACATAACCACAAAATGTAAGTACTTTTATTGTAAATGTTCGTTTGAAATAAAGCAATCTTTTATAAAACTGGATGACAGCATGATATCTATTTGCGAAACATGAAATCTGATAGATATATAGATATGTAGATAGATAGATGGATGGATGGATGGATGGATGGATAAATGGATTAATGGATAGATAGATAGATAGATAGATAGATAGCTAGATAGATAGATAGATAGATAGATAGATAGATAGATAGATAGATAGATAGATAGATAGATAGATAGATAGATAGATAGATAGATAGATAGATAGATAGATAGATAGATAGATAGATAGATAGATAGATAGATAGATAGATAGATAGATAGATAGATAGATAGATAGATAGATAGATAGATAGATAGATAGATAGATAGATAGATAGATAGATAGATAGATAGATAGATAGATAGATAGATAGATAGATAGATAGATAGGTGGATGGATGGATGGATGGATGGATGGATGGATGGATGGATGGATGGATGGATGGATGGATGGATGGATGGATGGAAGGATGGATGGATGGATGGATGGATGGATGGATGGATGGATGGATGGATGGATGGAATGGATGGATGGATGGATGGATGGATGGATGGATGGATGGATGGATGGATGGAGGGATGGAGGGATGGGATGGGATGGGATGGGATGGATGGATGGATGGATGCATGGATGGATGGATGGATGGATGGATAAATAGATAGATAGATAGATAGATAGATAGATAGATAGATAGATAGATAGATAGATAGATAGATAGATAGATAGATAGATAGATAGATAGATAGATAGATAGATAGATAGATAGATAGATAGATAGATAGATAGATAGATAGATAGATAGATAGATAGATAGATAGATAGATAGATAGATAGATAGATAGATAGATAGATAGATAGATAGATAGATAGATAGATAGATAGATAGATAGATAGATAGATAGATAGATAGATAGATAGATAGATAGATAGATAGATAGATAGATAGATAGATAGATAGATAGATAGATAGATAGATAGATAGATAGATAGATAGATAGATAGATAGATAGATAGATAGATAGATAGATAGATAGATAGATAGATAGATAGATAGATAGATAGCCTCGCTCGCCTGCCTCGCTTCGCTCGCTCGCTCGCTCGCTCGCTCGATCGCTCGCTCGCTCGCTCCTCGCTCGCTCGCATCGACTGCTCGCTCGCTCGCTCCCTCTGCGGGTCATTCGTTTCACTGTGCTCCATTTACGCACTTTTCTAGCAATCCGGCGGCTTATACCCTGGTAACCTAGAGCAGTGACCCCTCACATGATCACATGTGCCGGGACAATGGCTGCTGCAGCTTAGAGAACAGTTCAATCCAAAGTGACCTGAGTCGCACTATGTAAATGCAAATAGCACACAAAGTAAATAGCTAATTGTATACAAATACCTTAGTGATATTACCTGCTAAATGCCCTTTAAGGAAGTGTTTTATATCAACTTTATAAATACAATAACTAGTATGTCCATGACACGTCTTTACAATAATTGACGCCCATGAGTTGATAAATCCAACTATTCCAGTTTACTCTGTATTACAACACAGCAATACTTCCAGACCTTATTATATTCTGTCCTTTTTCGTAACACTATCGTAATTATACACGCTCATTTTGAGCATTGAAATAAGACAGCCAGTACCGTCGTCAAAGATGGATATTCAGTTTATTGTAATATCGCCGGCTTATAAGATCTAACAAAACGTCACGCTGTATAAAATGTGTCCTATTCAATAATAAAACAATTTAAAGGGCCTTTTTAAAGATGTTGGCATGTATTGAAGTTTGTCATTAAATGCTTTATATTGATAAATGTAAACATTGGATCTTAAAAGCTCCAGTAAAAAAAAAAAGAATACAATTTAAAAAAAGAAAAAAAGTGACCCTCAACTGGGCTCGAACCACTGATCCCTGGAGTAAAAGTCTATCGATTAGACCACTCGGCCATCCGTGCGCATACAGTGAGTGATGTATTTTATAATTTATATAAGCAATCCTCGTAGTATCGCAAAATATAAGGACAACGACAAAACTCTACAAAGTATTCAATCGTTTCGCGTTGCAACGCTTTATAATTTTCAGGTTTTTAAATCGTCAAAAGATGCATATAATATATATTTTAGAGCATGGTAAATGCTCAGTATTACTGTTTCCTCACACATATCATAACTACAACGAAAATTT
Source organism: Dreissena polymorpha (assembly GCF_020536995.1). Classification (NCBI taxonomy): domain Eukaryota; kingdom Metazoa; phylum Mollusca; class Bivalvia; order Myida; family Dreissenidae; genus Dreissena; species Dreissena polymorpha. The sequence continues at coordinate 47,530,926 of NC_068358.1, read as the reverse complement.
GCGAATCTTAAACATTTTTTTTTATATTTTATAAATTTACCAAAAACGTGAAAAGGTCCCTGTTGGCATCGCTTTATATTACTTAATTAAAAAAAACGATTAAAAAGTATCCCAATAAGGTAGGTTTTTTTTCAAAAGTGAGTAATTGATCGATTTGACCCATTAAGAAATGCGCGATCCATGATGAAAGGATCACAAAGACTCATGTATTGAGGAAGTTATGTCAATTACGGCGGGAAAAGTAAAGATTCAGAGCAGCACGTTGTCGCGTTTTTAATAATCTTTCATAAACTCAAAGACAATTCGAGACATATTTGCAGAGACAAAAGCATGCATACATAACGGCGTAAGAGCTGTTTATAGAAATTCACGAAGAACATACATTTGCAAATACATTGCTGGAGTAGCAGATAACTGTTTTTGACGATTTGTTTGTTAGTTTATAGTGACATGTGTCTATCGCAACCGTTGTTTATGTTTGGTGTTTTCACTTCATATACACGTATATTTGTTAATTCAGCATCAACATACTAAAACAATATCCCAGAAAGAGAACAATAATGCATTTGAATATCAACCGTACTTTCGTTTTGACAACTGACGACAGAAATGATTCGATGTATGATGTGAATCAAAATTTAGTTTTAGCGCAGAGTCGTTCATACGACACAAAGACACAAGTTTGTTTTACGGATAATTTTAATTTCCTACAACACTATATATTCATAAGACACACGAACACTAACTCCTATTAAAAAGACAGTTCCGCTCGGCTTAGAGGACTGGGACAGTCATGTAAAATATCGAATATAATATATATTTTGTATAAACAACTGGTAGCAAGATGAGTTGCAGATAATTGGTCAGTTACCACATTTTAACTAACTCTTTTGACCTGTTAATTCTTTTTCAGCTCAATTCAACAGTGAAAAATGCCCATAATGTCACTTTAAGCAAGTCAATTAACTTTGAAATTGATGGCTGTTAATCCGAAATTCATGCGATTCTGCAAATGTTTACATAACCGTAATTCAAAAGTATGTGTTCATGTCCTCACTTGTCTAGCCGCAGACTTTACGAGCGAACCGCAGATAACATACTAATAATACTATTTATATTTATAAAAAAAACACAAATAAATTCGCTTCGTTCGTTTTGTATTTAACATCTTAATAACCGATATACCTATTACTTAAAACTGTATTTAATTGTCTAACAAATGAAGCCGGAAAAAAACACTAACATTTAATCTGCATTATTTAACATTTTGAATCTATGATTTCGTAAAATGTGTAAAGAAACTCTTGCTCAATGCACATTGTTTATAAAAACATTATCATACAATTTGGTCTTGCATTTACATGTTTGGAAGAAATTTGAATGTATAAGGATCTTTGTTTATAAACTCCAGATACTTAGTTATTTTAGACACATATCTAATTTAGCCAATTACCGATGAAGAATTATTTCAGTTTTGGTTGCTAAAAACGATGCTTTTATTGCAGTATACATGGGTTTGTGTTATAAAAAATTACATCTTACGTGTATCACAGAGACGTGTATTATGATAACCAGGCTCACACGCTCCGGGACACTCTCAAGTCCGCGGATTACATTGTTGGCTTCCCTGGCAACGACCGCATTGGCGATTGCAGCCTTCACCCCAGCTTCCAGTTGAGCACGCTGCAAGAATATTGAATCGCTTACGCAGATAGACTTTAAAAAGGATTTTTTTTTCAAATATCGCCCCTGACGAAATTGTTGCTGCATTCTAGGGTCACGCTAATGGTCAGAAGAAGCACAATTTATTTACACCTGATTTCTAAATGTTCCAGATCTTTTTTCGTGGCAGATTTGAAGCCTAACACGTTTAGAAATATAAATATTATTGCGAAGACGGATGAAAATCGGTATCGTTTTACGCAGTGAGTTATTATAGTCATTAAAATACCGTGGCGTTTTGCGGATAGTTGGATGCATAATGAAATCCACAATCTGAATAACTCCTTGTTTCACAAATGAAGAACACTTTTCGTGTTTGCAAACCTATAGAGCCCACAAAAGATCTGAGGCGGGATAATCATAAACGAACTGCACATGTGCGTAACATATCTGATACTAGTAAATACAAAGTACAAATGATGACAAAATGCCTTTCGTAGTTTTGAACCTATTAGGGACAATGCCTGTTACTTTTTTCCAGTTTTCATTTGCACAATCGGATACCTTGTTTGATATACATGTATGAGGTATGAAATAAGAAATTTCCAAATATTTGAAACACAAAGATTGAAAATATTTCTGGCGCTATGTAAGAGGTATAAATAGTTTTCTGAATAGAAACCCGATTCTGAGGATTATATTTAGAATATAACAAGCCCGACGAAAAGTTTGCAAATGATAAGATTAATCCAGACGCGATTTAAAAGGCCGTATTATTTGATTTTAGTTGATACCTACTTAAAGGCGATACAAGTGGGAATAACTATGCCGTATTTAAGAACAAGTTTAAATTCATTTTGATATAGCTCTTGTGTTCCGCCTTTAAATTAGATATTGCTATGTGTTATGTTAATTGTATACCACGTTCGATTTGAGCACTCTGCAATAATATTACATCTATGAAGCATGCAGCCGCTATTTAGTCAATCGATTATCTTTATACACGAAATATATATGATCATTCCAGGTTTTCATTACACACACACACACACACACACACACACACACACACACACACACACACACACACACACACACACACACACACACACACACACACACACACACACACACACACACACACACACACACACACACACACACACACACACACACACACACACACACACACACACACACACACACACACACACACACACACACACACACACACACACACACACACACACACACACACACACACACACACACACACACACACACACACACACACACACACACACACACACACACACACACACACACACACACACACACACACACACACACACACACACACACACACACACACACACACACATATATATATATGGAACGAAAGAAAGTGATGCCCAGTACACAAGGTACAATAACCTGGAAGTCCATGTCACATTTATGAGATAATGAAAATTACTGGGCATGAAAAGCGCTTCCTTTACAACACAAGTAAGCATTCGTTGATTCACATATTTCAATACATGTTTCACATCTTTTAAAACCTTATTAAAAGTATTAAGGACAGGATATTTTTCTGGGAATAATTTAATTGTCTTTAAATTAGATCTTACACTATTATTCCACAACATTCATTATATGATGAACACGAATGTCTTCCGAAATTGAGTGGGCCGTCTACATTATCATTTGTTTATAACATTTCATGATAACATTGGTTGAACTCTGCATTAAACTAAGTTCATGATTTGCCAATCTGGTCTATTCTAGTCTATTGTTGCTCATTCATATTCCAATATCCAGTTTGCAAAGGCCTTCAAAATTCGGTTCCTGCACTGAAAGAGTTAATATCGTTTCTGAATACAGTTTCAATATATAAAAATAGATGTGTTGTTCATCCTTTGCATTTAGATTCGGAAACGAGTATATATATTGAAACAATAAATACATGCAATACACTCGTTTTTTTTAAAACGACGGATATTGATGAATACTGGTCGGACAAATGCAATGAACATTTCAACAATCTGCGAACGACGTGCATGTGCGATGAATTAAGCTCATACTACGTCAGTATTCCAAGGATCGGTTATATATTACATAATGTGTTGACGTAATTTGAAATGTGTTCGACTTCTTGCATGTTTTCTTCAGTACCACGAACAATTTAATCGACCTTCATACAGAATTGAGTGAAACAGCGACGAAATATTTAGAACTTGAAAGAGCTTCCAATCAACTTGATCTCTCTATCATGTTAGAAAAAAAATACAGACTTAAAAGACAAATTTACTTAATATTGGGATTAAATATGACAATATATTGATAAACAAACACATATAAACCATGTCCATTTAATTGTTATGGTATATGGTTTGGTGTTGAACTAATAAAAGGACCATTTTACACGAGGGTCCCCTTTAAATCGGTATATGACATAAAGAACAAGATTGTTCAGGCGACATATAGAAGAAGTCTCCGTAGTTCTATGAAATGAAAACAACATCATCCAAATGGGCTGACAGTTTCCTCTTTAATACCAGCCTTACACCTAGCCTGATTCTCTCCAAGTACTCCACCCACTATTCGCAGCACAATGTGTCGTCATAAGAAGAGCTTAGATGATCGATTTCTTTTCAATTAATGTATAATTGCCTGTTCTCTTGTGTCGCTGGCGATTATAAATTACAGCCCACCTTGTGAAAGTAGTACTCCACCTTAATAATCCCGCTTGGAAACAATAATCATTTTATAATATTGTCTTTATGCAAACGATCTTAATGTTTCAATTACTAATCTACTTTTTCGATATAATTACTTTGTGTTCGATTCAGGAACCAGGAGATACAGTAACAATAGAATTCACATAACACTTTAAGTGTTTCAGATGGTTTATTTGTGTGGAACAGGACTGGAGAAAGAGTTTCACCGTTCAGGCATTCATCGAGCACTTCCTGTATAATAACACGCACACTTTCGGGTTTGAACACTTCACTGTGGCCCGGCTGCAGTTTGTACGTATTCTGCAGCTTCACTGGAAACAGTCCAATATTCTTAATTCCAAAGGAACTTCCGGTAACGCTAGATCGTAACACCATGGACATGCGGCGGCTATACTGGACGCTAGGGCGTCCCTCGAAACGCGACATCCGGCGCTTACTGGGATTGATCGTATGAGAACCCTCGCTACCCTCCTTCGGGACCAGTGATGGCCGCTTACTTCCGCTGTGGTCGCTATGGTGATCCGCAAGATTCTCCACTGTTAAAGTCTGCATTTTAGCCATGTCTCAGTCTAAAAAAGATTCCAAACCCGGATAGTAATTAATTGTAGCAGCATAAACAGACTGTTATATGTTCTAACCGCATCATAAACATATCCATAAGAACAACCCCAATTAACTTTATATTTGGAATCGATTCAACATTATCATAGCATTCAATAATGTGTAGCATTAAAACTTAATAGTTGAAACATGAGTACTGTGTTGATTAATGTTACATAATGCATCATTAAGCAAAATAAAGCGCCTGTCACGAACCATAAACATTAATACGCAACTGATCCTTTACGCGGGCGAATGCAATGAGATTGGCATTTTAGCGCATAAAATTGCTTCAATAATGTAATATAACCTTATGTTCCTACACAATAATACTTGTGAATCCAAACGATCAATCAAACCGCTTTTGTGAATTAAACGGGTACAGCGAACATAAACATGATATATCGATATAATACCATTCGCTTCTCCATAATAAAAAATTAAAAGGTAGAGCTAGGCACATCATATACGTCTAAGCATGTATCGTTTTTATCGTCACAACAATTTCACGTAATGCACTTTTTAATTGTAGATTAATTGCATAGATCAAACTATGATAAAAATATCGAATGTTTGAGAAAGCAATTACTGAGGCAAACACATTGTTTAATTAATAATTCTTGAATCAAAATAAAACAATAATATATTTGGCTATAGTAGTGAATCTTATTTAAGTCTGCATCAATACGCGACAAAGTACTGCAATATATGGGAAAAACGGAAACTACATGTTTCAACATATTGAAATGTATTGAAATAGAGAGGAATACATTCAGTTTGCCCACTGTCGCTGGAAATCTGTAGAAAACAAATTAACATGAAATAATTTGTCATCAAATGCAGTTTTGGCCACGTATGCATGAATCCTTACGTTTCAAAAATTTCCTCCAAAGCATATGGAATACAATTGTGTACATTCTTTTTTATATAAGTTTAGATGTTCCTAAGTAATTTCAGGTAAACTCGACTTGAAGTTATTCGGCAAAGGTTTTACAAGTATCTTGTACTTTACAAGTTTTCATCATGCTTTATGTTTCATGTGCAAGATGATTGTAAATAATTTCAACTGTGTACATTTTCTTTTTGAAACCAAGGTGTATTTGTTAAACAAAATATATACACAGGCATTTTTCTGTCATAAACATATCCGACCTAAAATAAATATTTACAGATTGACAAAAACTTAGTATTTTCGATTTAATATTGAAGTGTTGTTGAAAGCTTGACAAATAAAGGTTGAAAAACAATATACTTTACGCAAGAGCATACCAACATGCCCTTATCTGATCGACTTCTGAATCAGTTAGCACTGAGCAAATATTTAACAATCATAGTCCAAGTAAACACACAAACTTATATTTTAATATTTTTAAGATATTGTTTAACAAACAAATCATACGCATTTTAATTCCTCTTATTTCTGTTCATGGCATATGACATTTTAATGCCCTTTTTGAAGGACGAGGTGTAACTTTGAACAAACAATCGTATTGAAAAGGAATTCAAAGACCACGGACGAAAAAATAAAATAAACACGGCAAACATACTTTGTAAACGTAGAAATAATGAAACTACTTAATCATTATTAGAAGAGAATTTCGTGTTACAATCATAATGCTTTTATTTTCTCCTTATGATCATTTGCGAGTAAAAACCAATCAGGACACTTTATTCGATAAATCATTAAATACAAAATGTATTAGGCCTTGGAATGTCACTGCAAAGCAAGCGGTGGTTTAAAACGAGTGAAACGCGCGCTAGACATTTAGCTTAGCCCTCAAAATCGAATATAATAAAACCTTACAGTTAAAAACAATTCAGATTACAAAGCAACACAGATTATGTAGGGTATGTATTGCATTTAATTTCTCAAATGTTGAATATTCACAAGGATAAAATTGATGTATTACATTTTATGAGTCTAGATCGTACATAAAAACTAGTTACAATTTTCACTAAACAATATAAATGTCAATATTTTACACGCAAAGAAATGGCTATAAGATAATTTTCATATTGATATTTACTGACACATACCAGGCGTCACCGCTGTGGATCATATACATGTAACTGTATGAGTGATCGACACAAATAACTCTACGTAACAGTGAGTTGTTCAGACAGACAGAGGTTTAGTTATAGAATGAACACATACAAGTAATGTCAAACGTAAATGCAAATCTCTCGTACATAAATGTGAACAACATACTTAAAGATTCGAACAATAAATAAATAAATAATACCATTTCGTTGTATAATGTGCGTATTAAAACAAACTTTGTTTTCCTACACTGACTTAAAACATGTCCGTATCGAAGCCTCCTCCAACGCCTTTAACATCTCAGTATCGTAACTTCTCAGGCGCGAAAGAAAATCGAACGTCTTTTATAGCAAATGAAAAGCACCTTCCGCATTTGCCGCTGTCATCTCTTTGCGCAAATAATTACCCTTGCGAGTTGTTATGAATTAAAGATCAATATCGATTTATAAACATATTTGGCGATATCGTTGATCGATTTTGTTAGCTCTACATTGATATTTAATGAATAGGACACTGCGAACGGATTAATATAAGTGAATTTTGCTGACATTTATCAAGAATTTATTCTAATTGTGGTGTAATCAAATTATTCAAAGGAAACATGATTGCCAATTGAATATTTTATTTAATGCTTTATGGGTTATTGGTATGTATCGTTTGAATTTTCAAGGCTCAAATTGTGAACGCATTAAAGGCTTTGATTTTACTAAATCCAAAGTAGATAAACGTTGTTGTTTACTTTGTTCATCATTCATTTATGTAAATTGTTGCAAGTGCAATATTGATTTTTTTTCTTCTAAAACCAATCGATAATTATCAATAATAATCATGATGTATCTAGGGTACCCAGGTAAAAGTAAATCTTGGGATTCTTACGTATTATTATTTATAAGAAATATTTGGCCGCTTGTCAATTGTTAATTAAATGGCAAGGTATTACGTTATATAAAATTTGATACGTGCCCCAATTGCAAATAAACAAAAATCTGTATACACGTTAAATAAAAATGCAAATTGAATCACATCTATTTGCTTGTACAAGAAACCGTTCAAGAACATCATTTTAGAGCGCTTTTTCCTATCGAACTCTTCATGAACCCTTCAAAACACTGTGTATCGTGTGATATGGTTGAAAACCTCCGTCGTTCTAACATGCCTAATACATGTTTTCTGCAAAACAAAATAATCTTTGTCAGCAATTTTGGTTAATTTATATATTAGTTTATATAATTGTCTTAAGTAACCCAGTTATTACTGTCATGATGATATTAACAAAACAAGGTACACTTAGTGTTTACATGCCTGAGTTATAATGTACACCAACAACATAATAATGTGTTCATGTTAGATTTGCAGGCTTGCCCTTCTATAAAAATAATGTACCGTACTGGTCAATCTTTTGGGCCACATGTATTTTTGTTTCTCAAAACCCGGGTAGATCTGATTGTTTTCGCGTCTATTCTTGTCCTTCTGTCGACGGCGATAATTCAGTAGGCAGCTTTTATCTTGCTTATTGTCGCTTGAAAGGATTTAACATTAAAAGTGTAGTATTGATGTATAACGGCTGGTTTCACAAATATTGTATTATGAATTGTTTCTAAAAAGGAGTACTTAACAAGTATCAGATTAATATTTTGAAACCAAATGTGACCATCAAATTGTGAAACCAATGCCGATTTATTCGTGTATCACATTTCATCTGCATTTACAATTCAATTATATTTCACTTCGTATTGCTATTCCGCATTAAATGCATCCATCGGAACTGCAATTATATACAAAGAATTAATGCGGTATTAAGAGTATACAATAATTGTATCTGCTTCTTACGGAATACCGTTAGGACCATCGTGGTTACACATTAAAATGCAGAGGGCGACAATGCGATAGTGCGATAGTACGATGGTGACAATGCGATAGTACGATTGCGACAATGCGACAACGCGATAGTACGATGTCGACAATGCGACAGTGCGACAATACGATATCGACAGCGCGATAGTACGATGGTGACAATGCAATAGTCATATCGTACTATCGCCTTCGTATAATCGCATTGTCGAAATCGTACTTTCGCGTTATCGTACTGTCGTCATCGTACTATCGCACTGTCGCCATCGTATCGTCGCACTGTCGTCATCGTATTATTGCACTATCGCATTGCCGCCATCGTACTATCGCACTGTTGCCATCGTATTGTCGCACTGTTGTCATCTTATTGTCGCACTGTCGTCATCGTATTATCGCACTATCGCATTGTCGCCATCGTACTATCGCATTGTCGCCATCGTATTGTTGCGCTGTCGCCATCCTTCTATCGCATTGTCGCCATCGTACTGTCGTGTGGTTGCATTGTCGCCATCGTACTATCGCATTGGCGCCATCGTACTATAGCATTGTCGCCATCGTACTATGGCATTGTCGCCATCGTACTATCGCACTATCGCATTTTCGCCCTCTGGATTTAAATGTGTATCCACGATGGCCTTTACGGTATTCCTTAGCTTCTATACCGAATCTGACCATTTTTGTTTGGTTAAAGTAAGCCACCTTTAAGAAACATATACATAGGGAAAACTCAATAAAAACGTTAAGAATAAAGCTTAATTCTATATCAGTGTGTATTAAAGTGTTTAGCTCGAATGTGGTCAGTATGAATTATTCAAAGATTGCAAGATAAACGATGAAAACAGCACAGTACTTTGTTTTAAATGGTTTCCGAAATTACGAGTGACTAAATGTTACCTATTTGTTCACTCGAACTGGGAACGCATTTAGGGCTTTATTAGTATATGTCGCCAATAAAACCATATAAGAACCTGAGAAGATTATTAAGGTGCAGTGCGCAGAAAAGGTGCGTATTTAAAGCCTCTGGCCTTGAAATGAAATACATGTTAATTAATAAATATATATGCAATATGAAAGTGTGCAAAATTGTCATTTAATCTATAGCCTAGTAAGCAAGTAATTTATTATTATTTTAAACGGTACCGCTTTTAAAACCGAAAGTAGGATTTCTATACGTATAAATGTACGTCAATTTCGTCAAACGCGATTATTTCTAAGCTTTAAAGCACAAAAAGACGGATTTCTATCTTGTAACCACCAGATATATTCTAATTGGCATAGATAAAATTAAATCTTTAGCCTAGTTAGCAAGTTTTTTTTTCTAACGGTACCGCTTTTAAAACCGAAAGTAGGATTTCTAGACGTATACGTCCATTTCGACAAAAGCGATTATTTTAAAGTTTTCAAGCGCAAAAAAGACGAATTTCTAACATGTAACAACCAGATATATTATAATTGGCCTATTTAAAATATGTTTCTTATTTATACTTAAATTAACTATGCCAAATGAGCTGTGTGGCTTTAATGCAATAATTACCGTATAAGCACCATTTACGTGTTCCCTCACGCAAACTAATAAGGGTCCATTACTTCTTCAATGCATTTAGTAGAGGATAAGCACATGTTTACGCTTACTGAGCACATATTAATATGGTTTCCATCACACATAAAATCCCTATTTAGACTGTCGGGAAGCTTACAGATTAGTTCTCCGACGCAAAAAACAACAACAACAAAACACTGCTGAGAGTGTTTGAACGTAGATGATTGAGTTTCACTACTTTTTTAATGCAATAAAGATCGTATAGGCATATATGAAAATTAATTGATACCGATAACACAGACTTCTTTTCTTCTACATTGCATTTTAAATCATATAAGAACAAAGACAATTGTAAAGGACCACGTACAAAGATAATAGCTAATAAACATACAAAAATAAACGCCGCCAAAATTCAAAGCCGTACCGGAGATAACACTTGACAACAATACGCATTGTTTAATGACGTTATGCACACTAGGTTAAAGTCTGCCTTTACAAATGATAGTTTAGTATACGTATATTACTAACAGCATTCATAACTTTACCTGAAAGTTTATCGAGTGATTACTTTGAAGGTAAGTACATTTGTAGTGAGTTACCTTTCGCAATTCTTAACGCTTACTTTATTATACACAATAATGTAAAATGCATGTTGAAATCAATTTCGAAATGACGTTATTTTAAATAATACGGTATCATTATAATTTATAATCAAATGTGCGAGTGCTATTTGCATACACGTTTGAGTTACTAAATATGTTTATCTAGCTATTCGGCTTTTGTATTAATATTAAAGTTTAAACACGCATGCAATTAAAAAAACGTTACAAAACTGAACTTGGGAATTCCATGTTTATTTCGAAATCATGGTTTACGGTAAGGGAATTAAATCTTTTCAAGACCTTATATCCCTTACTCTCATAGTGTCGGTCCACCTCATCGTATCGTGCCTTTAACAAAACACTTTCAAGAAGTGCTGAATAGTTAACGTTTTTTCAATTTTTAGAAGTTGTTATTTACTTGATTGTTATCCATGACTATTACGACGTTCATTCTCATGATTTACGGTGTTCGTTGGAAAGTATGTCATGTTTATTCCAGATGATGCTAGGATTTTTGAATACGTAACACACAATTATGTTAGTTTGTTTTTTTAATTAATAATTGCTTTATCAAATGTTTTATATACCGCTTATTTTTTTTTAAATGTAACAATATTTTTAAGAACAAAACATGAGCAATAGTTTTGTTTTTCCATGAAGTTTCTTTTTTTAGAACAAGCTCATGCGCATAGTAACAAATCCTAGCAACCAATCAGAAGGGCCGATAGAATGAGATAATTGTACACAAAACCTATTACTACAGGTAGCTAAGTCTAGTCAGTATTTTGTCAAAACATTGCCGATTTAAATGCATTGGTCTTTGTTGTATCCACGAATACACATTTATCTATAGATTGACATATAACACATGCGTTTTTTGTGTATCTATTCACTTCGAAAATTCGTATGTATTAATTAAGAGGGTCGATACTACGGATAGACATCTTAGACTGCTTTGTGAACGGTAAGATCATTTTCCAGAAAGTCATCCTTATACAGGTAGAGTTCAACTTAGGATTTGAAAATGGCTGGGTGCTCTTTTGTCTAAAAGGCACTTAACCGCAGGGCCATACAAGATATATGCCTGTGGCATATTTTCACTATAGCATTGACATTTCGACTAAATTTGCTGTAGAATAAAACAAACAAATACATGGCGTGGGTCCGAGGGGTTATGGTGGGTGCAAGGGTGCTGCACGCATCCGGCCTTGCTTGCGCATTGAAATATGTAATATGATACACTGTTATAATATCGATCTTTAAAAAGTTGGAATATTTTGTCTGAAACGTTAACTATCAAGATCCGCCCATTTAATTTCTTGAAAATTGAAGAATAATTGTGTACTTGCAGCCGACTGGAAATGATAGAAGGAATCATCGAGTTTACCATGTCAGAAACCGAAAGGGGTCTAATACACAGCAGCTTGTACAGCCGTCACTCCAGGGTAAGTTAGGGACTGACAGCGTCCCCAGACCCAACAACTTTAACAATAATCACTCGCGGGTAAGTCAAGGACTGGGAGCGTTCATCGATACAACAGGGTGTACATTCCTCACTAATTAATACGCCAGGGACTGAACGCGTTTTATAGTAACTTGTACAAATCCCTCATGGTTAAGTCAGTGATAGTCTGTACAGTCGCCACTCTGTGGTAAGTCAACAACTGAAAGCTTTGCCAGACATAGTAGCCAGTACAGTCGTCACTTTCGGTTCTGTCAAGCATTGTTCAGGCGAGGACGCAACATTTTGATTTTATTGTACAATTTTAACAAATGTCGCAAATTGGTTTTGCTAGTTGCGATGTATGTCGCATTCAAATTAAGTGGAAAATCGTCAAAAATGATTAAAACATGCAAAAAAGCAGAAATGCTGATTTGTTTAAACAAATATGACGGTGCCATCTTTGCTGATCGATAAAATAATGCATTTGAGATCCGTATTGAGGAGTATTTGCGTTGTTGTCTTAGATGGTGTGTGCTCACGAAAAAGTGTGTTTTGCAAATTAACGACAGTCAAGGACATTTACCCTCAAAAGAAAAAAACAATAACATAAAAACGTCAATAATTGATGATAAAAATAAGTGATTGCATGCTGTCTTATAAAATTTGCGACGATGTATTACTTTAACAAAAAAAATTAAACAGTGAGTTTGACAGTGTCACAAATTCTATTTAAAAAATGAACATCAATTTCCAAAATATAAGTAATTTTTTCAGCTAAGGGTTCAGTTGGTTTGTGCATATTTTCAAAATTTAATAGAGTTGTGTATGCTTTGTTGTATTATACACAAATGAGTAGCATTGTTTGATGGAAATCCCCATTAGGTTTTATGTATATAAGGCTGTGTCTCAAAAATATAGAAAGTGTCATCAAGTTTTCATTAGCTGTGACACAGCAGAATGTACATCCGTTACTCTCAGGTTAGTAAGGGACTGCACAAGTTTTCAGACACGTATTTATTGATAGTTAATGTAGTTAATGACTCTTGTAACAGATAACATTACAACCTTTTGTGTTTAAATGTCAAATGCACTAGTAAGTGCAATATTGTAAATTATATACCAATTAAAACTGCAATTGCATAATCCGGTATTTAAATAAACCATGCATGTCATTTGGAAAGCAATGCCGTATTTCTACTTTCAAAGCTAGTAAACTGTGAATTACGAACTCGATTGGTCGCTTTTAACAAATACAAATTATACACGTTATCTCGCGAATCAATTCCATAATTGACCAGACTCTCCTATGAACTCGTTTCTGTCTGACACCCTCCGACAGCAGTAAATCATCATTGAGCTCCAAATGACAGAAGTGGTGTGATTTCGCAAATTTTTTATTACGTATAATTTGTGCATCACAGAATGTAGTCAACAAAACTAATATTTCAAATATTAACACATTCTTAATTAATGTCGTTTGAGGAGTAATTTTAATGGCACTGCGTTTGTTGGACGACTTATTTTTTAGTTTTGTCTACGTAAAACATGAAATACAATGTACATAAATTACGTTTAGAACGTCTTTAGAGGGGAATTAAAAAGCATATGATCAGCGTGTTAGAATGAAAGTGAAACGTGTGCGAATGATTTGCAATAGAATTAAGATAGAAACATTCAACGTCTGGAGCAGCTATCAACGTACTGATTTTGGAAACTAAACACTTTGAAATGATAACATTTGATTAAATAACACACACGCCCATGTAAATCAGCCGATGACATATACACATTTAAACTCATTGTTCAAACGATAAATTAGTCTTGTACAAACAACCTTCACCGTAACACTAGACACAATATGACAATATTCCAAATGAATTGAAAGATTAATATCAATCAATCTTGCGTATCGCCTTATTCTCTTAGAGCACTCCATCCACTTGAAGCAGTACAAGCTATTCGCAGGTGAAGGTAGTATATAACTGAAGTCTTGCTAAGACGATTTGCTTGACGAAATTCTTAAGTCAGTCCTTGTCAATTATAACATGGAGACCGGGTCATCGACGAATGCCGGACGGAGTAATGCAATAAAACATTATCAATAATATAGCATAGTTAAACCTTTAATTCCACTAACGAATTCTTTCAATTGAGACCAGAAATAAAAGATATATAGACCAGAAATAAAAGATATATTGCACAATAATTTCTGAAAATAAAAATCATTAAAATTGAACATAAAACACTATCACACTACAGGCCACATGCCACTTATTGGGAAATGCGGCTTACCGATGTTGCATTTGACCATCTGAAAAATACATTGCCTTACTCAATAGACAACACTATAATGTATTATCATTTTGAGACAGTGCACTCATACTGTCGCTTGTTTTTTTCCAAAAGCGACGGTACAGACAAAAAAGAGCAACATCTATGAGCAATAATTGGAAAGCAAAACAATTCTCAAAAGCTATCTGAGAATACATGACGTTCGAAACCAGTTTACTTTAATAGCATGAAAACAAATAAACACTGTTTTACTTAATCTTTGTAACAAATTCGTTATAAGGATAACACACCTTCACTTTATTTAATTTGCGCTAAGGAATAATATAGGTTACATAATTAATAGTTAAACAACACAAATGTTCTATATGATATCATTTGGATAATTCCCTTATATACTAATGTTCTATTCGAAATAGCACGCGTACACCGCTGCTACCGCGTACAACCCATTCTTGTTATAACTAGCCTCCGCGTAATTGTCCGTGTCGTTGTTCCATAGACACCGGCTAACTACACGGACTCCTTGGTTACTGTTCTGACCAATGGTCACCGTCACTATATACTTGTAGCGCTGAAATCCCATGTCCTTCACGCGCGACTTGATGAGATCCGTCAGCATCTGTGAGAGGGTTCGGCACTGCGTAGGGTTGTACTTCTCACCGTCCAGACATTCAATGAGCACTTCCTGCATGACGTCACTAACACTTCCGGGCTTAAACATTTCACTTGGGTCCGGCTGCAGCTTGTACGTGTTCTGCAGCTTAACGGTATAAAGCCCAATGTTCTTAATTCCAACGGAACTTCCGGTTACGCTTGATCGCGATACCATGGACATTCGGCTAGAATGGTTGTTCAGACGGCCCTCTAAACTTGACATCCGGCGCATACTGAGACTGGTGTTGATGGGACCCTGACTGCCCTCTTTTGACAACAGCGACGGACGCCTACTTCCGGATTGGTCGCTACGGTTATCCGCAAGATTCTCCGCAGTTAAAGTCTGCATTTTAGTTGCTCTGCACCCTGAAAAAAAATCCAAACCGAACAGTAATAACATGTAGCAAAATGAACGTGCAGATAAATTAGCGAACGTCATAATTACTTTTTAGCAAAATAAACGAACGTCAGAAAAAAGGTGAAGCAAAATTAACGAACTTCTGTAAATGTGGCATTTCTTAAGTACATAAAAGGAAACATGCCAATGGACGCAAACAAACGCATTAAAAGTGAATACATGGTGATACGCTATAATCCTCTTTTAAAAATCTGTATAATAACCACATTGCAATCAGTTTATATTTAAATTAAGACCACATGATTATTTATTTCCATACAATTAATTATTTTAAACTTAATACAAGATATCAATAAAAATATGAGAGCATTCAATGGTGTTCAAAATAGCACTATAATGGCTTTAATAGAAGCACTGTTTTTAATAACGTTACCAATAAAATAGCGAAACAAATAATTAAAGTAAGCATAATTACTGAAACAGTGAGTCCTGAATGTATCAGTTACGAACCACGGCAGTGATGATGTTCCACAAGAGCATATGAGTTCTCGTATAAAACGTGTTTACATATCTTGAATATCATGTTTCTAAGTAGTTTCACGAAAACTTTATACTTTATCATCTGAACTTAATCATCTTTCTTAAGTTCGCGTACATATTTCAATATTTCGATAATGTTCAATCTACACGCTTCTTTACATTTACATATGTCCATGGTCTAGATGATATTTTTTAACAAGTACGCGTTTATATATGTTTTTTAATTGTTGTTGTTTACATAATGTATATACTTAACAAAAATACTAAAATGCTTCTTTATATAAGACAATAATATGACCTCAAATATATATTTACTGTTTGGACTGAGTTTAAGTTTCGTATTAAATATTGACGCCTTAGTGATAGCTAGAACATCAGGTTTGGACACAAGAGTATACTTCCCGCAAGAGCATAATAAACTACCCCTGTCAGGTCGATATCTCATTTGATTTAGCGCTGAGCAAATATTTGACAAGCATCGTCCCAATATAAACACTAACTTGTAAAAATTATTTCAAGAGCAATCTGTGTTTGCATTTTCTAAATCAACCTAACGATACATTTTGAAAAGATTATTTCTGTACAAATCTACTATAAAACATTATTGACCGCAGTCTAATGCCAGTTTACGCAGAGTATTCCACGATGTTTTGAGTATTGTACATAAATAATACCAAACAAACCAGGCATAATTGTTAAATGATTTGATTAATTTTCGTTACAAAAAATCATTATGCAACCATTGACAGACGTGTACTTGGAAACAAAACGAATTCAGCTTCAAACGAATAGAAAGGGTATGGTCAAAAAGATATTTGCCTCTCAACATGAACTTTTATCAATCTTGACTGTATCTTAAATATTTAAGACATGATTTACTGACACGCAAAATGCACAATAGCAGTAAACTAGCTGGATTCACTTAAAACCCGCTGTTAATATATGAATACGAGAAGTTAATCATTTTCATTCATGTATGTTATTGTCCCAAGCCATAGCTGCCTGCATTCCAGTACATAGCCAGAGAAGTTAGAAAAAATAACACTAACATTGAGCATAATTAAATATTAAATAAACAAATCGAAAGGATGTATTAATGGTAATATATTAATGAAATATTAACGCAGTTTATGAAAAAAATCTTAATTTTAATGCAAAAAGAATTCAAATAATAATTTAAAAAAAAAATCAACTATTTAAAATAATTCAAATACAAAATACCTTTCTTCTCACTATACTTGTATATCACAAACTATTTATTATTGCACTGACTCAACGTCTGTCCATATCCAAGTCCACTAAAAGTGTTGTCATATTTCAATCCTCTAACAACTCAGGCGCCAAGAAACATTGTTTGAACGTCATCTTTATGAAAATAAGACGCTGTCATCTAGAGATGCGCAAATTTCAACAGTGACATGAAGTTATTATGCGTAAAAGATCGATATCGGCTCAGAGACATGATCGGCGAGAGAAGGGTTATTATTTATCGATTGATTCATTCAAGTATGTTTTATTATTATTTTTTTTAAGAATAGTACGTACGCAGCGATTGATCTGTTCATTATACTAGTTTTTAAAATTATCGTAAAATTATTTGGGCGAAAATATCAATTCTGTGTCTTGAAATAATAGAAATGCAAATATTTAAATGGGCTTATTACTGACAACACAATTTAAATAGTCTTTACGGAAAATTAATGTTGTACATTATTTGCAAAGACGATTATGGAAATTTCCTACCGACATATGCCGCTTTCGAGATAAAGAGACAATTACGTAAAGCTCAATCAAATACACGTGCATTTGAACTGGTAAATATAAATCAACCGTGAGCTTGATTTGCAAGAGCTCCAGTTTATGTACGATACAGCATAATTTGGTAAGCGTTGTATGGTCATTGTCTGAATAATTCAGTAACAACGATCTTCATCTTCAATGTGTTTACGTTTACAATATCATATAGTGTTATTTATATAATTCCCGTGTTAAAGGCAAAATGTTGCAGCCAATGTTTCATTTCGTTGTACAAACATTAACATGTAAGGAACCTCCTAGTGATGAAAGTGTGTTTCATTTTGTTCCCATTATCATTTACAATCATGAGACAATGTTGTTTAAGATGTAGAGTCTTCTTACCATGCAATAAAGAAGTTATTGGGATACCCGTCATGCAATACCTTAGTAGAACAATATGCTCCAGCCGACATGATCTCATATAAGATAAAAACGCACATAATGTTCAAATTTCTATTCATATCATATTTAATACTGTTACAAAGTTGTTATCGATTAGCATAATAATAAAATTTATGCGATGTTTATTCAAATTATAGCAAGAAAATAAAGTCAAATATGCGGTAGCCCTTTCGTAAAAAAGGACAGATTCAACTAAGATAAATATGCGTGTTAAAACTTCAACGTAATTTGTGGACATGTGTATAAAGGTAAATGGTTTTTGTAGCCCACCAATATTGTGTACATATATTGACTAATACGAACCAAACAATTATAAATTATAATCGTCTTATACGAGGCACTTTTTAAGCTAAAGAATGAAGTGGGTTGGTTTAGTTAAAATAGTCATGAAAGAAGCCTGCCAAATATTGCGTTAATAACATATAACTTCAAAAATTGACTTTAAACTAAATTGTGTGTATATTGATGTTTGTATTAACCTTTTGGTGGGTTAACGTATTATTTTACATACCATTTATGAAAAATAAATCTAAATTTGTGACAATAAATAAGAGTAAAAGTCATTTAACAGTTGAAAGAAAAGTGCAATATACAGGGGCCATGGCATCCTGTAACTAGATAAAGAAGCATGATGCGAAGAATTCAATTACTTATAATTAAGTGTCTTACAATAGTTTAGGATAATCTAATGTAAACCTACCCTTAACAATGTTGAAGGTGAATTATTTATTGATCTAGCACATATTGGCATTAAGATTATTTATTATAAATGCATTTATTTCATTTTGTGCTTCGTTTACAATATCAATTTGGTTTAAAATGCCAAAGGGAAATAGCATATTAATAAATGCAGTTTTTTCTTCGATAATATGTCCTCGCCAAGCATATAAACGTTATATACATTGTTTTTAAAGTATGAATCAAATCACTGATGACTATGTTATTTGATTACTAATTTCAAAGCGTTCTTTTCGAAGTTTCAACGTCACCCATTTGTTGTTTTTTAGTACGGTTCGAATGATTGAATAGCGGAAAAGGAAGTCTTACTAGTGAATATACATCTTTCTAAAAAGTAAAGGCAGAACTCAACAATAAAAAGTCAAAATACAATCATTAAGCAAATAAATATAGGTTTGTGTGGGAACTTGTGAAATGCCAATGGTGGAAACATCGAGGGAAATAGGGGGGGGGGGAAGACTACATCTGCTCGAACAATCGATTACCCAAACATTTAAGTCAATGAGAACATCATCGATCTTGGGACAACGTTTTCATTAATTCGCTACTATTATAAAAATACACTAAGTGTTAAACGTACACACAAGATTCGTTTTTTTTTTTTTTTTTTTTTTTTAATGAAAAACTTTCAGATTTACGGCAACTGCTTTCTTGACATCCCCCATGTTTGTTCCTGTAATAATGATACTAGGATAACGACGTCATTGGGAATGTATTCAATGGTATATGTATACAGCAGACCACAAACCTATAACAAAAGAGGAAATTCAGTAAAAACTAATACGAACATGGGAAATTTGTTTTGCATACCCTAAACCTTAAGTAGTTTCCCCGGAACGTGTTAATGATTTTCCACTCTGAATAGGCGTTTGATTACGCTAACATATACTAGAAAATCTGGTCTAACTATAATCACAATTAAATTAAAAACAATTCGTCTCCATTGGCTGAGTCGCATACATACCAATAATTCTCTATATACATACAAACCTTCACTGATCTATGCAAAAATATCACGGAACACTTGCTTTCTATGGGTTAAGTGACGTCAGGAGTTTAAGATAAGTCAGGATCCGTGATTTCTTTATGCACAACGTGTGCTGTTGAAAATCAAAGTACTGGCAGTACTGGTGTGACGATGCTTTTGAAGAGGGTGGATATAAAACATCAATTTAAGTTTATCTATATCACCACAATTGTGTATGTTGATACGAACTTTTGGGAACGATAAAAATTTTGGGTACGAAAAAAAATTTGGTACGAAAAGAATTTGCGTACGAAACATTTTTGGTACGAAAAAAAGTTTAGGGGTACGGGGAAGTAGTACCCGTGGGTAACTTGACCCATTGAGCGAAACTGGGAGGCGGGTCACATTCTTGTTCATTAAGTATGGCAATACCTTCATGATGATTCTCGAAAGTAGGCATGAGCACATAGCCGGACCATGTGAGCTCAATCGTATGAGCACTTGACTATCCGAGTTCGCCCACGAACATATGGATAAGTTAACTAATAGCGAAATGACCTTATACATGTATATGCTGAAATCCTACAATCGAACGAAATATCAAACATGGTATGTACACTTAGGTGGTTGTGTAATTTCTGTTAGAATATCGTATTTAATATGTACATTTTAAATGATGTGCCCGCACTTGAGTTTGTTGCCTTGTTTGAGTCTATACGCGCCTAGGCTGAACCCAGTGTGTGTATTTGTGTTTTTCCAAGGTAATGAGTTAACTCCGCTCTGAGGCTGCATAATGTTGGCACCCGGAGTGTGTCCAGCACTCCTACCTAATAAGATTAGATTGACGACAGTTGGGACGAATTTTGAATGATAGCTGCAATTTCCAGCTATTTTTTTTGTACTGAAATACTTTTTCATTTTAAATATGGTCAAATGCTGCGGGGGGGGGGGCGGTGAGATTATCCGGAAAAAACACCTGTCCGGAATGGTGACCTCAAAACATACAAAATATAACATTGCGCCGGGAGCGGTAATCGAACCTGTGTCGTAAAGGTGAAAAAGCGAACGTCCTTACCACTGCGCTAGCGGGACGGACAATTATGCAAAGAAATGTTGTTTTATCTATATATATCATAGCAGTGCAGCGTGTACAATTTGCAGGTTCGAAATCGTTCGCATTCTTTAGTTTTGTGATCACGTAAAAAGTTAATTTTACATGTTTTTATTCGCAAATTATTTACTTAATCGAGAACAAATATCAAACAAAATAGAGAAAATATATATTTGTTTCATTGGTCCATAAAAATAAAATGGATGTAAAATTTCTAATTTTAAATTAACGTTCTGATACACTTATTGAATCTGTTTCCCCAGGATATGCTGTTCTAGTTATATCTACCTTTATCAACACGAACGACAACTCTGCTAGGAGAATGTTATCAATGAAAATCAACGAGCAATCTCCTACTCAGTGGCGAATGCCAAGGGAAGTAACTGAAAAATCGAGTTATCTCAATCGGACTGGCTCGGTCTTTTACATAGGTCGCAATTGTGAAGATTTTTTTTACTGGTTATCAAACCTTGGACGCTGCTGTTCCAGCATCGTCAAAAATGATTGAAGATAATCACGCAATTAACGTCTTATTTATTGGTTTTTAATTATTTGAACGTTCAAATGTCAAACGAATTAGTTTTACAAGTTTTTTATAATTGCTATAACAACAATGCTTGAAGTTAGACAACTATTTGTGAACCGATAAATAGTGAATATTTGAAGTAACTTGTGCACAGTTTGTTGCTTTTGTGAAAAATGTCATTAACTATGTTTATTTATAACTCTTTAATGTTTTGTTAGTCTGAACAAATTAAAAAAGTAATTAAAACGCTGATTAAAAGCTTTCGTGTATCTTATCACACGGAATTCAAACAAGGGGCCTCTGGAAGCAAATGCCAAATTCGTCACCGATGCACCACGCAGGGTTTTTAATTTTAAAGCGCCACGAACACTTTATTATTTCACTTATTTCCGTTAATGAAACGACAATTTAAACATTTTTCTTTTAAGTATTGCTAGGCCGTTATCCCACCCAGTTGTTATTGTACAGCCTAATTTAAACAAAGGCTCGTTGCAAATGAAATGTTTTAAGTATTTATATTAAACATTAAATCTAAATATCTTATTAATTAATTTAAAGTCATACCCATCGTTAAACCTTTGTATTTGTCAGCGATTTAAACTTATTATTGTTGTTCACGCTTGCATCTCTTTTTTTCAATAAATCCGCCATTTCGTATTACATTCATTAGTGGATATTTTTATAATAACGGTCGTCACGTGTCATTGACGTCGCGCCCGAAAAAGTATAAATCAGTCAATATATAAAAAACGTACGAGAGAAACCACTTGATACGTGTGAATACATAGCTTGCAATAAACGTTTAGAAGGGTTTATATGATTGAAATATATTAATCGCATGGCCTTTTAGGTATTGGGCGAATTGATCACAAAAAATATGAAAATCATATTATTTTATTGAACATCTGTCAAGAAAAAATATCACTACCGTTACAAATAATAAAACATGCTTTATTTAACAAATAATAGCTAGTGCTACAAAATTATCGATTTTATGAAGAAATTTCATTTTCATGTTTAAATACAGCCGCTTTTGAAAACATGTTATGAATAATGTACCCAAGACTTATACATGTACGCAAGAATTTCCAAATACTACAAAAATGCGCACTTTTACTTTTTCATTGCCATTTATCAAGCGAAACATTTGAGACGGCTCTTGCACATACACATAATATTCAACCTATTATTAACTGAGGTCACAGATTACAAAACAAGAATATGAGCCTTATTCTTAGAAATCACTTAAACTTTGCTGTTACGGTAATGATAAATCGTAACGGTATTTTCAATTTGATAACGGTAGTGATAACATCATGTAACACAAACTAGAAACAATTTATGTAAAACACAACACATTTGCTAACATTATAAACATATTAATTGGCTTATTCATATTACATGGCTACATGTAACACAAACTGGAAACAATTTATGTAAAACACAACACATCTGCTAACATTATAAACATATTAATTCGCTTATTCATATTTCATGGCAGCATGTTTGACACTGATCTTGATAACCCTAAAAACAAAATGCCACATGAGACGATGCCGAATTTGATTTTTGACAAGACCAATATCACACAAACGTCCTAGTAACATTTACTTTCGTTTATACCCAACACATATGATATTTGTGTTGTATAGTATTGGTTGCTCAAAAGTGTTAGTTTTGTTTTAATGCCATTTAAAGGCCGAGTTCTTGTTCAATTAACATCCACAGATGGGGTGGTATCTGTCGGTGTCTTGACGTAACTTGCTCTGGTTCTTTTTGGAGCAGTGTTATAATTTTGTCCTGGCTATACCACAGCACATCTTCCATCCTCGGCCAGAAGAAGCGATTTCTGCCGATTCTGTGCATAACCTGAGATTAACGATATCATATTCATTATAGAACAGATTGATGAAAATGGAGACGCATGGAATTTCTCTTATTTAGATTTTAGATCTGTCAATAATACTTATATTTTTGCGATAATAGCAGTTATGGTCAAGTTTTACAAATTTTGGAGATAATTTGATTTGGTCGTAATTGTAAGGTGATCTAATATGAAGTTATTGTCATACAATAAAATTATATAGTATGTAGTAAATGCCATTGACATTATAATGTTGAAGTCAATATATATTTTAGGGACCTGCGGATTTAAATGAGTATATTTTTTATTCACAAAATAAACCTCTTTTATTTAAAAAAGATTGCCTAACCTGTACTTCAAGATCATTTTCAGCGACAGCTTGCACAACACCAGGGTATGGCATACCATCATAGTTTACGACCACATATCCTCCAACGAGAGATTCCTCTACACATACAATTTTTTCCAGAACTGTTATCTCCTGAAAATAAATGGTAAAACAATCTCAAATAAATGGCATATTGATTGTAATTGACATGCAAAATTGACGTCCTAGGAAAGTAATTACAAATGTTTGCTACACATTAATACAGGTTATACTTTTTACAAAAATGCTTAAAACTTAATTTGTATTAGTAAACAGCGCATGTTTTTAGAAAGGCCACACACATGTAATTTTGAATGGAACTTGCCTTTTCTACCATAGACGTCTTTACCTTAGACGTCTCTTTAGTAGCTTGTTTCAATTGCTTTCCTTCATCGTCTGCTGGCAACTGAAATCAGAAAATCAGATTTAAAGTTTTCATCTTTTGAAACGGTTGAATTTAACTAAGCTTTAATTCGGAAAACAAATATTATTTGACAGGTTTTGCAGCCCCCTTCTAGTAATGGGTTTATATTAAAATTGCAGTTTATAATCGCCTAACATTGTCATAGTTCCAATACCATCAGTTAATTGTCGTAACTTAAGAAATGTTTATATGATTATTATATTCTAATAATACGGAACCAACCTTTCTCGGGGGCAACTGGTGAGTATCTGGCTGATAACAGTCGCACAATAACGTTGTTGGATGCTTACAGAAACATGACACCACTCTCGTAGCGAATGAATCCGGACCCCCAATGATCATCTGAAATGTGAAAAAAAGTGTGACAGATTTTTTAGATTATTATTCATCATTCTATTTTTTAATTATAATATGAATTTTAATTACATTATAATAATGATTACTTTTTATTATTATCGTCAATATTATAAATATTGTTATTCAATATATTTTAATTAGATATACATTATAATTATATACCTTATCAATATGATTATTATTACTATGATTATGATTGTTATGATTATTATTATTATTTGTTATCGTATTTATTATTCTAATAATAAATTTACACTGTAACACGTGACGAGCATTTTCATAAAGATTAATGGGTTTAAAATACACTCGTATACCTGGTGGATTTTCATTGTGCTTGGAATAGGACGAAGGTCACTAGGTAATTCAGCATCAACTTTCTTGAGTTCATTCTCTTCAACCAGAAACATTTTCACTGTGGATGTAGATGTACCACCAGATAAAAGCTGATAGAAGTCCTTAGCACACGTTATGTCATTCTTTTTCAATATGACCTGTTGGTCGGCTGCACGTTTAACAGCAGCGCCGACGCCATCAGCGGCACCTTTCCCATGTGCTGCTTCTAGGAAATTTCAAGTAGATTTCTTGAAGCCGTACTCAGCGATCTTATGTCCCCACAAGTAAATGTTATTTTTATTGCGGTATTGGGTAGTTGGCCCATCACTTATGAAATGAATGCTTGTGAGATTCCTATCTTCTGTGACATATTTCAAAATGGGTGTGAGATGAGCCCAAATACCCGCGGGATCGTGCCGCAGAAAATCGGACACAGTGCAAATTGGGATCACTTCATCTCGAAGATAAATAACGCCCGTATGGAGAGAAAGCTGATTTCTGGAGCCTCCAAAATGCATTGACTGGATCTCGTCTGAGTACTTGCATGCATAATTTTCAGAGAAATCAATGTGAACCATTATTTCTTCATGTGTCAAATTCGATCTTAAATATTTTAGTGTTTTATATTGATTCCTAATGTTAAATATGTGCCTACATGCTTTCTGCATTTCAGCATTTATTTCAGATGCCAACACTTCTCTTGTACCTTGATCTTGGTCCTTTACAGTCTTTGTTACAGTCCTAGATCTATCATTTCCCTTGTCCACTATTTCTTCCCTTCTAGTCTTCCACTCAAACCATTTTACCTGTTCGCCATTATCATTGGTGTAGTCAAACGTTGGAACCTTATCTTTGCATTGTGTGCATTCTCTGTACATACACGACTTGTTTGTTTCATCACAAACAATCTCTGTGACCAAAGTGTTGACATCCTTTGTTCTTACCATTCCAACTGTATGAGCAGCATGCAGTTTTAGACGAATATTGTCATGAATCCTGCACAGACAGGTTTTGCGGTCTTTCTCTCTAGGTTTAATGACCCAAAACGGGCGAAGCTGACAGAAAAATGTGTATGATATTGTGTTCTTTTCACTGATGTATTTTAAGTGTAGATTTTTTAGATCGTCACTTAAGAAGCGGATTTGTCTTTTGTCCCTGTTCCTTGTTATTGTTGACTTCTTGTCGGCTGTAAGCTGTGATACGTCATCTCTTTCATAAAAGGATTTTACGTCTGACTTCATTTGCAAACTCTTGCCATTTGGTTTTCTCAGTGGTTTCTTTTGTAGATGTCTCCTTGACATGGAAAGCGTTGACTTAACAAATGTGATTAGACCATATTGCTTTAATATGCGTTTTCTGGCTACTAAACTTGCAATAAAACGCCTCTCTTTATTTGATTTAGCGGTCGTGTATCTGCGCCTAATGTTATTTATCATGCTTTTATACAAGAAGTATGCCTTTCCTGACAACTGGTTTGTATCTTGATCATGATTGCTATCATTGTTTACATCATTTACTTTTCTCTTCAGACGGTTATATCTTTTTTTGTATCTTTCGGTTAGACGTTGCTGACATTTAAATTTAATAACTAGCTTTGAATTTTGTCGGTAAGATGTAGCCTTCTGATTCTTCCGTTTCCTGGCCAGACTTCTTCTCATTGACAGGGAGCGTCGGTTATCTTCGGGTATAGGATTTGGATTCTCTTCATCATTGGTATTAGGAGATGTTGGGGGTGTTAGGATGTGTGCAGATGTCTTCTTTCTTTCTCTGTATTCTCTGGAGTTTTGGCGCCATCTCTTTCTTACTTGGCGTTTTTCTCTTGGCGTCATATTTTCAACGGATTTGAACTGGCCTGTCTCTTTTCTTTGTTGATTTCGTTCTCTTTCTCTCTGCTTGCAAAGCTCGTGGCTTGCTCTATCTGCCCTTTGTTTAGCCCGCCATCTTGCCATTCTTTCCTTTGCTGACATAGCCATCTTTGTAAATCCCTATAAAATGTACTATTTTTGAGCTGCTAAACACAAACAAAGATGGAATTATTCAAGTTACTAACACGTCAAATGAAAACTTTTTAAGTATTTTTTCAACAACTTTGTTCTCATTTTGTTTCATTAACAGTTGTTTTTGAAAATGTCTCATATTACTAGGTGTAAGTTAAATGGTTATAAAAATGCCTGTTAGAGTCAATGTACATCAGAACGTCTTGAAGTAGTAAAAAAAAAGGAGTAAACAGTTTCAGAAACAAGTGCTATTTAAATACTGACATTGTGTCATTAACTTCATTGCATTTGCGGTTTATATTTATCTTGTGTAAATCAAATTCACAATAATTTGCTTTGTTTTGTTAAATCATTAATGAGCCATGCTCTGTGAAAAGTGGTTAATTGCATGTTCGTAAATGGTCGTACCAGATTAGCCTATGCAGTTCGCACAAGCTAATCGTGGACGACACTCTCCGCTTTTATATTTTTCGTTTCAAATAATTCTCTTGTTAGCAAAAATCCACTTAAGCTGGAAAATGTCGTTCGGGATTAGCCTGTTCAGTCTTCACAGGCTAATCTGTGACGACACTTTACGCATATGCATTAAACCTCCTTTTCACAGAGCACACCTCATTAAGATCGTCTGCATAAAATTGTGTTTGTTTAAAAATGACTCGGTGACTCGCAAATTGGTTATTATTAAAAAAACATTTTGCAATTAATATTTTATATTCTATTTTATTACTTATATATAACATATATATAGAAAATATCCTTTATTATTATATCAATCATTACCGTTACACTATCAATCATCACCGTTACGCTGTACTGGAAAAAAATAGGTAACGGTAATGATCGTAACGGTAATGAAAATTATATACAGATTCACCAAATGTGCCACGTCATAAACCAAAATGGCGCCTTATGTTTATTTCATCTGATCTTAACACACACATGTTATGTATTTTGAAGGTCAAAGTCGACATAATCTTTTAATAAATATACAAACACTGACGTACGGTAATGACTTTACAAAGATGCACATCCAACACCATCATACTTACCTTTGATTATTTCCTCTAAATTGTCCGCCATAGAACCAGCATTTTTCCACATTAAAAAATACCCGCGTTTAAACTGATGACGTCACGTAAAGAAGTGCTGTTTAGGGGAAGTAATCAGCACATTTCCACAAGTCAACAAAGTAGTAACGGTAATGACACGGAAAAATAAAAAATAGGGACGGCATTTAAACAGCTCAATTGCAATATAAGAGTAAAGTTTTGATCAAGTTTGTTTTACTTTGGTTTATGGCGGTCTATTTAAATACTTCTGAGCATAAATTGAAATTAAAATAGCATGCTTGAGATATTAGAAAGATGACATCAATTTCTATACATACAGAGCGGGACATAGGGTTTCGAAAAACTGCACAATTCTATTAAGAGAATAAGAGGCTCCATAATGTTCAAGTATCTCAGCTATTTCAATCAGGGATGATTTTCACGCAACAATGATTAGTATCATGATTCAAAGAGCGTTTTGAAATATATTTGTGTGTGGAAACTCTCATACTATTTCAGGGACATATGATGTACATTTTTTATATATTGACTGAAATAGCGGGTTCGAATGTTAACAACTTTCGGTTTCGAATACAGATCATCTGAAAATTTAGATTATAATCTAACTGAAATTTTGAGGAAATCTTTAATTAAACATCAATCTATTTTTAGTAATAATGCTGGAGATATAGGGCATACAACTTTGAAACCTCATAAACTTTAAACTTATAATGCAAAACCAGTAAAAATATCCTTACAGAATGTCTTTGTTCAAGAAAAAAAAATATTGAGCAAGAGATACAGAAAATGGAAAACGATGGCGTAATAGAAAAATGTCCACAAAGTCTTTGGGATTCTCCAGAAGTGTTAATTGTAAAATCTGACAAATCAATTAGGTTTTGCTGTGACTTTAGAGGATTGAATGAGGTTACAGATAAGGATTCACAACCTTTACATAAAATATATGACAGTAGAGGCAAGGCACTGGCAGGTTCAAAATGGTGGTCATGTTTAGATATGAAATCCGGTTATTTGCCGGTAGATATTCATGAAGAAGATCGTCACAAATCAGCTTCTCTATACCCGGTGGATCTCAATGACAATGGAAAAGATTAGCTTGTGGGTTATGTAATATCCAAGCTACGTTTAAAAGATTCGTTGGTTTGTTATGGTCCAAAATCATTATCTATTAAGACGATATTATCTGCCATTCCTCTTCATTTTCTGATCAATTAGTAAGGTGAGAGATTATATTTGAAAGACTCAGAAAAGCTAATTTGAAGCTAAACCCCTAAAGTGTGTATTATTTCAAAAGGAAGTTATATTCCTGGGACATAAGATAAACGCACGTGGTGTAGGAACAGATCCTAGGAAAATCGAGGTCATAAAAATTGGCCAACTCCCAAACACTGAAAAGAAGCTATAAATTTGCATTTAAATTGTGGCAGGATACAATTTTGAATCAGTCATATTTCAAAATTATGCTTTTACAATGCATCTATGTTTTATGTGAACACAATCTAGTTGCAGTGCAACAGCTACAATTAGGCTAAGTTAGTTCAGTCGGTAGAGTGCTGGACTGAAAATAAATCTGAGGATCGCGGTCTCCATCGTCCATACCGGCCAAATAATTTGTGTGGTCATATATAAAAAAGTCTTTCTACGGCAATGATCACCTTCCTCGCAATAAAGTCGTGTAGTTTCTACTTACTGGCAGAAGTGAGTGCAAGGAGTACTGGTAAATCAACTGTTGCAGGAAAATGGAGGGTTGGTTAACTGACCGCCTTGAAATAAATGAAATACTGATGACAACGACAAAAAATCTACCTTAACAAACAAACTATAATCGTACTGACAATATTTACCTTAAAAATTAAACTCGCTGTATCATCCATGCCCATAACTGGCAAGACGAGACTTGTTAATCAAATCTCAAATCCGCAGTTGCGATTTGTTTCCAATTTTCAAATGAAAAATAATTACCCGATTTGCAAATAAAGAATTGTTTTCGTTATTAAAATTTTTCGAATGCGACGTAACTCGCGTTGTTGCCGTTACCGATGTTTAATTTCATCCAATAAATTACATCGAGCATGTAGAAGCTTTTTCGTATATTCGTTGTGTTTTCCAACATGGAAGCAGAAAGTGATTTTTTTGGTTTGGGTAGATATTTTAAGGTTTTAAATTTAATTCACTGTTTTGTCAAGACATTCTGCATATAAAAGGAAGAATTTGTATTCATAATACTGGTGTAATAAAGGTATTTGCTGTTAAGTCTAATTCTAGTGATTAAACAGTAACATGAAGTATTGCAAATCTGAATGCGAGAGTGACTGACGTGGTATGAACTTTGTATTAAAAGCTGAATAATGCAAAACCAAACGAACACAAAAATAGTTCTATAAGAGCTCTGTTAAATTGAACTTAATAAATACTCAAAGTCGGTCCGCTACCGATATAACGGCCAATTGGCCTTTTGACCGAGGATATGTAAGTTTGGTTGGTGGTAACTTTATGTGGGGTTTCCCCGGGGTATTGCGGATCCCGCCCAACACCTCAAGACCACACCAAAATTAAAACATTGCATTGTATGTATGTCCGGCATTATTGGAAACTGTATTAAGATGTAAATAGATTGATCGCCTTCGGTCAACATGGTTAGCATCTGATACAAACGTTTCTAAAAAATAGTATGGTTAAACCTTAATTGAGATATATTGATGGCAGAACAGAAGATGGAAATCCATACTGTTATAAATGATTGATTATAAGCTTGGGGTGTATGTAGGCATTGAGGTTAGAGTGTTGTTCACTCCTGTTAAATATCAAATAGTGTCACTAATCTAATATACAGAACAATTTCAGCTGCAATCGATATTTTAATTATCCCGTTTGTGTGCTACGTTAAATTATCATTTATGTTTATTCTTCCGTTGATGTGTGGCTTTATTGTATTTATAAACGTTGACTGAGACGGAATGTGGAGGCCATTTTGTTTAGCTGAAGCCGCTTGATGGTATTGTAATTAAAAAAACTATTTGTAGAGCTTTTCCACTAACTGTTTGATTCCGACATGTACAATCTTGAAACATAATAACGACGGAAGCAAGAACACGGCAGAGCCGAAAGTGCGTAGTCATTTTTCAATAAAGATTAGTAACTTAATGGATGAACATATAACTTCTCTTCTAACAAACAATCAACAACTTGTAAGACAGCTACAACCAACCTCTCTTAAACGCCGTCAGCCACGGTATACACTAGACACCCTTCCCTGAACATGCCAGTGCAATAATAAACAATAGCCATGTAGAATAAATCAATTAAAACAAGCTAACATTTGACATACAATTACTTTAATGTCGTTTGTAAATAATTAAAATTATTTTCCAGAATAATTATGCTGCAAAAATCAGCAAATCAATACAAAACGGACTAACGAAATAAACTTTGATGATTAAAACATACAACCATAATTCAATCCTAAAGATAAATTAACTAAAACTATATACATGTACTTCATAAGTATTATTCAACAGAAAAAGTATAAGCAATTAACACACTAAACAAGCTATCAGTTTACTTTATGAATGTTTTATTCGAAATAGCACGCGTACACTGCCGCTACCGCGTACAATCCAATATTGTTATAACTCGCCTCGGCGTAATTGTCATACACCGGCTGACCACTCGGACTCCCCGGTGAATGTCCTGACCAATGATCAACGTCACTATGTACTTGTAGCGCTGAAATCCCATGTCAATCACGTGATACTTGATGAGATCCGTCAGCATCTGTGAGAGGTTCCGGCACTTCCGCGTTCGAGCACTTTACTGGGGTCTGGCTGCGTGTTCTACAGCTTAACGAGAAACAGTCCAATGTTCTGTATTCCAAAGGTAGTGAAAGGGGCCTCGCTTCCCTTCTTCGGCGACAGGGACAGCCGCTTACCGGTGTAGTCGCTATAGTGATTCTCAAGATTCTTCGCAGTTAGAGTCTGCATTTTAGCCAAGACTTAGTCTGAAAGTAATCACAAACCTGCAAGTAATATAGCCAAATTTCCATCACATATGCAATTTATGCAAGGACAAGATAATAAGCCGATATGTGAACGTAGAATGTAATTTAAAGTTGACACAACCGAATAATCTTCACTTCGCTTGTGAACCAATATACAGTTGCACCGGTAGAATTCAGTTTCATATTCAGACTCTGCAACATAAATTATATCCTAAGAAATAATCCATTTAACCG
The DNA here is from genome assembly GCF_020536995.1 of Dreissena polymorpha. NCBI lineage: Eukaryota > Metazoa > Mollusca > Bivalvia > Myida > Dreissenidae > Dreissena > Dreissena polymorpha. The sequence continues at coordinate 47,498,420 of NC_068358.1, read as the reverse complement.
AATATATAAAAAATCTACAATTTCACCACTTTTTATGTTTTGAAGCTTGAGCAATATTGTATTGTTAATATAAACACTCCGGCGATAAATTTTTCACATTAAAAAAGCAACCAAAACATTACGCCTTTATGATCATTTATTATTTGATCAAGTGAGAGTGTAACACGAATTTCATTTTATGCAAATCGCACTGTATGGATAAGACAGGTAAAGATAAAACCTCGTGATATATTGATGTAACGTGTGGTCCTTAATTAAACTGGACGACACTTTGCGCACATTCTTTCACGTGATTGAATATTTAGAGTAGATATTCCTTAATTCAAGTGTAAATAAGTGTTTTTTTTATCAACAGAAACTAACATGTAAAAACTTAACAAATACATACAAACATATCTGTATATACTAAAATGACGTGACCTCAAACATTGACATTCTGATCTAAATTAAGTATTTGCGAACTTACATGTAAGTATTTAAGATAGCTTGAACAATCCCATGTGAAAACAATGGCGTTGTTCAAGCTATCTTAGCTAGGCTAATCTGTGACGACACTTAACCCACATGCATTAAACCCCCTTTTCACAGAGCACGTTCCATATTTAGTTCAAAGCTGATTTAAATTGTTAAGATATGCTGTAAACAAAATAAATTTTTAAACATAATCAATAGAAATATCTTTACAAACATATGAAAAAAAGAGTTCTGGCTCTTGTACACTTCACATCCTCTCAATGTGATATATATACCTTTATGTTAAATGTCTAGCTTAGACCACTCGTAGTATTCAAGATTGCACCACATACAGATTTATACAAAGGACAATAACGCTAAAATAAGGAAGAACTAGTTTTAGTTACTGTTCATTGCACACATAAACCTTAAAATAAAATCTAAATGTTCCAATAAATATCTTATTTAGTTTTCGTGATATGCTACAATCAAAATTGTAATAAAATATAAAAAAGGTAATTACATGTTTAAGAATGGCTAAGTTTAAAAGGTAGATACAAATCGCACTTGCACCACTTCATATTTGAGTAACAGTTTGTATATAAGTGTATAGTTGAATAGTGTCGGAGAACCTCTCTTTATAAGTTCATGAATATTTAAAAAAAATATTCATAAACTGGGTTTAAAATAAATGAGGAGAAACTCTATCTTAGCTCATTAACAAAGGCTACACATGCTATTCTGGGGCGACACTGTATCCACATGCGCAATATAAAGACCGGTTTCCCACAGTGCGGCTCGATTGAAAATAATAAGACAGGTCATTAAAAAAAGATTCCTCTCCCAGCGAATTTCTTAGCGATACCTAAAACACCAACATTCTACTTTTTATAAAATATCAAGATGAACTGTTTCTGAAATGCTCAGTACTACTATACAACAGGTACGAGATATTGCTATCGGTTATGCCAACAACAACAATAAATAATCACTGCCGTTTTTTACAAAGAAATATTTCCCCATAGGCAGACCAGTAATGCCTATGAAATACAATTGAGTCGCGCAATGTGAAAACGGGGCTTAATGCAGTATATTTGTCCAGATAAGTCTATCCAATTGGCACAGGCTAATCAGGGACGACACTTTCCGCCTAAACTTAATTTTTGCTAAGAAGAGAATTCCTTTATAATAAAAAATGCAGGTCTCGTATGGGTTTTAGACTATACCTCGATTTGGATAACGTCGGCATTATTCGTGTGCCAGATATTCTCCGTGTTGTTCAGGCGCTGATTATATTTGCGATGAAATTCAAGCGTTTTGTGATTCGGCTGAATGGAAAACAAATATGTCGCGCAATTGGAAATATTACATGAAAAAGATTCCTAAGCAAACACCTGGCCAAACGAAAACTGTAGACTTTTTTTAAAGCAAGCCTCATTAAATAAACAAACATCGTCAACAAGTACAAGCCCTCCCATTTAAACTCCTTCCATTGTTAATGATAGTAATTTAATAACAAGTGACTCTTTTTCATCGTCATCGTTGATTTCTGAAAGCGCAAAGTGCTGACTGATATACAACGTGTTGAAAGCAGAAGTTTTTTCAGAAAAAAGACGAAGCACCTCCAAATGAAATGGTGCCTGATGCAAGATTGTTTGCCAAAATATGAGGCCATGTTTACATGTTTGTACTTAAGTGCTGCCAAAGAAAGCTACTGTTTCAAATTCCCTATTTATTTTCCCCATTTCTTGAAAACGCCGTTAAAAATCCCAATTTCAAAGCCATGGGCTTCCCAAAAAGCTTATAAAAAACATGGACATCTGAAATAGTGGTTTCCCACTATATTACTGAAATAAAAAACATCTGGAATTAAATGCAATCATCTATATAAAGCTTTTTGTAAAAATTAGTCTTGGTTAAAGTTATGAATTTTAAATAATTTCAAATACAATCTTTTTAGGAATCGTTTGATTATCAAAAACAAAGGGTTTGTTTACAATTCAATTTGTAAGAATTAATATACTAGCATTTCAAAAAGACAAATTAACAGGTTTAACTTTCTGCCTTGTATCGGTCCATATGAAATCCAACCTTTGTATTGGGTGTACACAGAGTATATATAAAGCAGAAACTGCCAATAGTATGTAAGGTAGTCCGAAGAATACTGGTTATCTTATGAATCAACTATGCTTCCAGTCTCACCATTAGTCCGCCAAAGAGAACCTTTTTTTCTTTTGAAATATGACTGTGAAGCTAGTATAGACATCAAGCATTTTGAACTTGTCTATTATTCTAATGTTATAGGTGCAGATTAGCATTTGTAATGTTGTGGAGTAATACGTAGAAAAGATTTCCGTATATATATATATATATCTTCATTTTCAAAAAACTATCTACCGGTCATATGTTTTTTGAATGCAATGTACAAATGTACAAATAAACTCCATTAACATTAGAGGTGTTTTAATAAAAACCGTGTATATATATATATATATATATATATATATATATATATATATATATATATATCGCTGTAGTCTCTGATATGTGATAATTACAGTGATTTCTAAATCAACATACAGAAAAATACAGAAAAATGGGGGCATGTCGTCACTGATAAGCCTGTGTGAAGTTAACAGGCTGATGTCGGTAGACAATTTACGCACATGCATGAAGCCCCAATTTCCATGGACGAAGATCACATTATTATTGCTTTGTCAATTTAAGCACTGGGTACCCATCCCATAGTGAGAGAATAACGCAACATTTTAAATAGTAACCCACTTGCAGTTTTCACAACATTTTATAGCTCTAAGTGACACTAGTCAAACCAACCACAAACACATGTTTTTGCACAAGTAGAGAACAACTATTTACCCTGTACAATCTCTCTTTCTGACACCAACACCACCTGCTACTACAACAACAATAACAACTATGACTACTACTACTACTACTACTACTACTACTACTACTACTACTACTACTACTACTACTACTACTACTACTACTACTACTACTACTACTACTACTATTATTACTTCGACTACTACTACTACTACTACTACTACTACTACTACTACTACTACTACTACTACTACTACTACTACTACTACTACTACTACTACTACTACGACTACTACTACTACTACTACTACTACTACTACTACTATTATTACTTCTACTACTACTTCTACTACTACTACTACTACTACTACTACTACTACTACTACTACTACTACTACTACTACTACTACTACGACTACTACTACTACTTTTTCTACTACTTCTACTACTACTACTACTTCTACTACTACTACTACTTTTTCTACTACTTCTACTACTACTTCTACTACTACTACTACTACTACTTCTACTACTACTACTACTACTACTACTACTACTACTACTACTACTACTACTACTACTACTACTACTACTACTACTAACTACTTTCTACTACTTACTACTACACTAACTAACTACTTCTACTCACTCCTACTTACTACGACCTATACTTTTTCTACTACTTCTAAACTACTACTACTACTTCCTAGCTACTACTACTTACTGTTTCTAACTACTTCTACGACTACTACTACTTTTTCTACTACTTCTACTACTTACTACTACTTCTACTACTACTACTACTTTTCTACTTCTGCGACTACTACTTAACGACTTCTACTACTACTACGACTTTTTCTACTACTTCTACTACTACTACTACTTCTACTACTACTACTACTTCTTCTACTACTACTACTTTTTCTACTACTTCTACTACGACTACTACTTCTACTACTACTACTACTTTTTCTACTACTACTACTAGGGGCTTAGATTACTTAGACCCGTGCCTAGATATTTGTTTACGTATATGGAAAAATAAAAATGCATAAACTGTTATTACGCCCTGCTGCTAAATATGTCATAACGTATTTAAGTTAAAACAATTAGGTTCTATTCAGACTATAGCTTTTGATATTACTTTTAAAATTATACCTTATGCATCAAATGTTATAATGAAAAAAGTTAGTTTAAGGCGAAGGCAGTACTACACGATGTAATTAAAACAGCTCAGTCTGTAATGTTTTCTCGCAAAACTGATATTGCTGCAGGGACACATATTTTTTTAATCTATAATGATTTATTAGTTTATCATTTAAATATATTTAATGGACTTGTTCACCGATTTGTGGGGGCATTGTTTGAAGTTCGTTATAAAATTCATTAAATTAATAAATGTAAACAGGAACTAAAGAGCTCCCGTATACAATAAAGAATTTAAGAGAAAAAGGAGTTGGTCTCATCTGAACTCGATGCATAGGCATTTGAAGTAAAAAGCTTTGAATTGAACCACTTTGCCGCGCGGGAATTTACTTTATCTTTGTTGATTTGTGATTACACTGACAGTAAGTTCATTTGTAATACGTTGTTTTGCAGTAGTGATAATGCTTACGTAAATATATTTCAAATTGTATGAAATTTGCTTCACATAACACATAAATGTAAAATATATATCGCAATAATACAAACTGTAGCACACATTTTACTTTAAATAACTATCGAAATTATTTTATAATCGAAAGCGCAAAATCAATTTCAAAATAACGTCTTTTTAAGTCTCTGAGCTTGAAATGAAATACATGTTAATACATATAGATGCAGTTTGAAAGTGTGCAAAATTGTCATTACATCTACAGCCTAGTTAGCAAGTAATTTATTATTTTCCAAAAGGTACCGCTTTTAAAACCGAAAGTAGGATTTCTATACATTTACGTCAATTTCGACAAACGCGATTACTTTAAAGTTTTAAAGACCTAAAAAGCCGAATTTCTACCTTGTAACCACCAGATATATTCTAATTGGCATAGATAAATTTAAATCTATAGTCTAGTTAGCAGGTAATTTATTATTTTTCAAATGGTTCCGCTTTTAAAACCGAAAGAACGATTTCTAGACGTATACGTCCATTTCGACAAACGCGAATATTTTAAAATTTCTACCTTGTAACCACCAGATATAATCTTATTGCATGGATAAAATATGTTTCTTATTTATACTTAAATTTACTATGCCATATTAGTTGTGTGGCTTTAAATACGACTGCAATATTCCATTATCTACGCAAGTGTTTTGCCCAACATGTTTGTGTAACTGAATACATGAATCTATTTTTTTTTTTTATCAAATGCATGTGGCAAGAATACTTGGAACTTGTTTTAATATTCTAGTTTAAAAACGCATATCAATAAAAAGTAAAATACCGAAGGGTGAAATCCATTAGTTTATTTCAAAATCAACGTGTAGAGTAATTAAATTAAAACATTATTAAGCCCATAAAGACCTATTTAAGTACGTTTCGATCCATTTCCAGATTTTCATAATGCAACATTTCTTATGTTTACCCGCGATAAGATCAATCTCTTACAAAATGGAATGTTTGGGCTAAATGTTGAGTCCGGAGATATTGACATATTCATATTGTATTTAAGGCCACTCCAAATTGATTTGTTGGTCGTCGGATTTGCCGCACCTATAGTTTCAAAATGGAACAAAAATAAAATTTTACCGCTCGCACTCATTTTTGTGTCCTTCTGTAACCATGGAGCTGTGGGTTTTTTTAATTTGTGAAAAAAAAAACGCAATCTCCCAGAAACGATTTTGACCCTGAATACGAACGCCAAATATAATATTTCGTAACCTACTTAATCGATAACTGCAGACGCTCAAAAATTCGACCAGAAAAAAAGGCTTCCTGCGTGAGCAGCACATGTTTCGCTGTAGCGACCGTTTTAACAAATTGCGGCGAAAAGTTGCTGCAGCCAACCCTTATAAATATAAACCCATCTGCTATGTTCTGTGAGTTATTTGAATGTGTTTGTTCACGTTCGAATTTCAAATAACATCGGCAAACATGACGTAAGATTTTTAATGCATCTTCTTCATTTAATGGGCATATGGACGGTCTTTTTCTCAGCATCTACTGCAAGAAGTTTCAAGAAACTAAAAGTAAATGGTAATCATTTTACCTAAACTATTAAATTACTGATTAAATTACTTCACACATGTTCATAGATATTTTACAATCAAAATAAGGATTGCACTTTTGAGTAATAATTCCTTAAGGTCTTGCATTAACAGTTTTACAATCTTTACATTAAGTTCTTTCTGACTTTTGATCGAAGTAGATTGTTTTTCACTTTATATATCATTATAAAAGACAGTTAAACTGGTGGCCAATTTATGCTTGGTCTAATGGTTTGGTTGCACTTTTACCGCCCTTATATTGGAATATTGATGAGAGATTGAGCATGATGATGTACAGATGAGAGACTGAACATGGTGATGTACAAGTATCTTATTTGACAAAGAGTCTGTTGTGATGTTTTAAAATAGTCATAGAATATGTAAAATACTTACGTTTATAATTTCTCTGTATATATAATGTCCTTTTATTTTCTATCCCCAGTGCTATCGTGAAAAGAAACTTAATGCACTAAGCTGGGGATAAGGCACTATGCTAAGTGCCATAAATTTCATATATAATATATAAGCCAGCAGGTATCTCTCTCAACTGTTCATTGCATGACTAACTGCTATGAATAGCAGATTAAAATGTAACCACCTTAATGGTTTGATATTGTGATGCATAAACATTTATTACATTTTCTCCTGATCAACTGTAACCTTTGGACGTATACAAAGGTGAAACTAGCTTTATACTTGTGTTCTACATTTTAAAGTTTAAAACCTAAACTAAAACATAATTTTAGTGCGTTTTTATTTAAAAAGTATGTAACTATATATATATATATTGGGCTGTTAAGCTCGAGAATAATAGGTTCATGTCTTCTCTAAATTTCGTAACGCTTAAAATATAGACATACATGTTAAGATTGTAATGAGGTTGCAGGTATCTTACTGCATACAAGTTGGTATTAAATTGAAACTAACTAAAGTAATTCTCTCACTATAAAAACAACCGCATCAGAAAACGTATTGTCACTAACTGTGCCTTTAGGATTGAGTGGGTCTCTTTGCAAACGATGTGTGATGCTCATTCCATCTTAATAAACGCCCTGATATTGTTACAAGTAATGGTATACCTGAAAAATATGCCATGACAAAAAAAGGAATAATACATTCCATGTATGACTTGTGGGAACATTACAGCAAAAAGCTTCATATTTTACAAAGTCGACAGCGAGGAAATTTCGCTGGAAATACACGACCGCAGCAACGATTTTATCAACCAAGGAAACGTCACTACCTCTTTAAATATAAACGGCATCTTTATACTTCATACTTTTCTTTGTAGTTATGACAATCAGTGTCCATATTTGAACAACCTTAAACAACGGTAGTTCGATATACATGGGTAGCCGGTGAAATAAAATATGCCTTAACCAGTCGACTAAATGCCATAATGATGACAAACTGCAGACCCATAAATGGCATTAACATATCTGTGCCTGCAAGTATTCGCAAGAAAATATTGACTTAGCTTCCGGTTCCGGTATAAACAGTAGAAAACAAAATGTAAAAGTTAATTTCAAAATAACGTATGCAATCAGTGTGATTTATAGTGAAAACAGTGCGCAAAATGTGAATATTAAGGACTGAACTTCAATAAAATGTGTGTAGGATAGGTCACTCTGTGTTACTGTATGTGTCTATGGCTCATGTACTTGTGTTTATGTCCCTTGTCTTGTATGTGTCCATTTGCTTCTCTTGTGAGATTCAGTCCCTTGTCCTGTGTGCGTCCAGCCATGTACTGTGATATCATACTTGTTTTGTCCAGTGAGAATGTGAATTATCTAATAAACAAGATTTGTATTGGTCAGTTCCAAAACCCTTGTAAAATTCAGTGAAAATTACTGACCATGCTTTCCTTTGCTCGTAGGCTGTCGAAAGACAAACTTGTCTTGAAACTTTGATTATATTCTACCAACCTGGTGAGTTTGAAGTTATTTGTATTTGCATTTATGTATTTTTATGCAATGAAAATGAATTTAATTATTTTGAAATAATGTATTTATGTTTTGAAGGTTGTGACATGTGTTAATTGTTTTAATTTGTGTGTTTTTAGGTTTCTTTGTTCTGTTATATGTATTAATACATATACAGTAATTCCGATATACTTTCGGAAACATAAACACCGAACCTTGAGCGGCGTTTGCTAGTTATTTGAACCCCTACCCCACTACATTTGGCTCCCAGACGACGAGACGACGAAACCAGGTTGGAGATTTTTTCCACCACCACGTGCGGACCACTGACGGAGCAGTGTCGGATTAGGACCCCCGGAAGCCCACAGAGATTGGGGACTCCTTGCCGGCGCCATGGACTGTTTTGTGTAGTGGATGAGTTTTTTTTTCTTTGTTGAAAGTTCCTCAACGAACTTCTTAACTTTAAAGCATATTGCTGTTGTTGTTTTTCTCTTCATTTTCCTTCGTGAGAAGACCTAAACATTCATCCGTACTTGCTAACTTAAGTGTATTATTTCTTCGTTTTTCTTCGTGAGAAGACCAGAACATTCGTCAACTGTGAAGTTCTAAGACGAACTTGTAAACTTTATTATTATCTTCATTTTTTTCGCGTTAACTTTATTATTATCTTCATTTTCTTCGCGAGAAGACCAAAACATTTGCAACCTGTGCTGTTTACGTGTGATTTGTTTACATCACGTGCTAAAGTGAACTTTTGGCCTATAGTCAGTTTCTTGACAGAAGATTTCGTTGTGACAGTGTTTTAAACGTTTTTTTTGTGTTTGTGTGCATTATGTTATGTGATTTGTGGATTATGTGGACTTTGGATGGGATGGGCACGTAAGTGGTTACAATAATCGCTCTTTTTTACTTTGTTTCTTATACTATTTTATTGTTGACGTGTTGCGCCAATTTTATGCACATTGATTCGTAAAAAGTTCCTTTCCGGTAACGCATTGTAAATAAACCAAACGAAAGTACTTTCTGAACCTCAGATTGCTATTATTCGGGGTATTAATTGTTAGTTTCATTTAAAATTTATGTTTAAAACTGCTTTTTATTTACTTGCTATATTTATATCGTCATTTTATTGATGTTTGAACTCTAACTGTTGTGTAGTCACATAACTTCGCGACCCGGAAATAGTTATCATAGAAAGTTTCGAAATGCTTTCGAGTGATTTGTGATTTTAAAACTGTTTTCACTGCATTATTGTATACGTTTTTAACATTAATTGTGCTGTAGAAAGACATTTTAAGAATTCATAGCTTGAATTAATGTGTGCTTTTCATGTAAATATTGATTGAAATTTTTCAGTTTATAATACCTGCAAATTAGAAATATCAGCTTCTGAAAACTTTAGAACAGCAATTCTATTAGCGATTTGCCAGCCAATTTAATGTACAATTCTTAAATTTTCAAGTGAGAAATGTATTGTTTTGAACCATTTGATATGTTGAAAATATTTCCTTTATAGCACCGTGTAAGAGCGTTGTGATTTGTCATTGTTCATGGTTGTGTTGTCCATGTTCAGTTTTCAGTGATTAAGTTTCGTGGCTGTGTTGTGTTGCGAATTATTATGTTGATGCATTCTGCAAGTCCATAGTTGCAAGTCCCATATTAAAAAATGTGTTTATAAATTTTGGTACTATACATCTGTTGGCATTTGTAAATATTAAGACAGTCAACTGTTTCTGATAAAATAGTGAAATTAAATTGTTCATATTTTATTTAACATTTCGAAAGAGTGTCTCCCTAACTGTTGTTTTAAATATACAGTGTCACATAACGTTTTGTTTATAGTGTATAGGTATTTTGTCTTCAAGGGAAAATGTTATGACATTTTCTTTTATCTAAGGGGAAGTTCAGGTATTATAATCTAATATAAATTTGTATTGTGTTGCATTTTATTTTCAGCTGAAGTGTTGCTGTACCAAAATGTAATAGTCATTCTTTTCAGCTATTATTAATATAGGTTGCAGTTGCGTGCCACAAAGTCCATAATTTGGAAATTGATTTGCTTTGATTTAATTTTTTACATTGCCCTTGTAGCTTAAGTATTTTGTATTATTTCCATATGTCTGTTGTTGTTATTTTATTTGAATATGAATCATACCATAGTGGAAATGGAAGAACATAAGGGTGCTTTTGGGGGTAAACCAACTGAGGAAGAAATGTTGCAAATGTTTTCCAAGAAATATGAATTTCATCCTAAGGGGACCCCTTATGCCGCAAAGCAAGTAGGAACAAAACCCAAAATTTTTCCATTTGTCTCAACAACAATTCAAACCCCTTCCTCTCCTTCTGGAAACCAACATGTTATCTTGTCAAGTGGCAACATTCCCGAAATACCTTCATTTTCAGGGGAAGATCCGGTTCCTAGGAATGCGATAACGTTCTACGAATGGCGTCACGAAGTGAGGTGTCTGATGCAAAATAGTACTTAACTTCGTTACAGGTTCTTCAGGCCATAAGAAATTCTTTGAGGGGTACGGTCCGAAAACTTAATTCTTTGGGTTAATCAGCCTCTGTGGATGTGATTTTTCACAAATTAGATGTTAATTTTGCTGAGCCAGCCCGTAAGGGTAACACCATGAAGGAATTTTTAAATGCCTCACAAAAGCTTGAAGAAACAGTTACTTCATTTGGATGTAGGTTGGAGGCCATTCTAGAGCAGGCGTTCGAAGGTGGTCACCTTCCTCGCTCAGCAAAGAATGAGCTTATGTGCGAGCGCTTGTGGTCAGGTCTCCACTCAGAGGCATTAAAGAGCAGCACTCGGCATAAGCTCGATTCTAATCAACAACCCAACAATGTTCGCGGACGAGGTAATGGCTACCGAGGTAGGGGAGGAATCAGGTACTCAAAAGTTTAACCACATCTGTTAGCGGCCGCGCCCAGAGGTAGTTGAAAATCAAGGCCATTCCAATGTTCCATATGTTTCCCAAACAAGTTATTCTGTTGCAGATCGTTTGGTCGGTGATTCTTATCGATCCAATATTGTTTTTCATTCAGTTCCTTCTGTTGCTTTAATTGATACTGGTCTCATGGTTTCTACTGTATCAAGTTCATTTTACCAGTCTCTTCCAAATAAACCTCCTCTCTGTGATGTTTCCAACTTGGATATTGATTCAAATGTTTCTGTTGCAAATGGAAACCAGTTGGAAATACTGGATTTTATTGAAACCTCCATTTCCATTCCATTGTTGAATGTTGATGTAGTTTTGCCAGTTTAAGTTGTTCCAGACACCCAGTCTAGTCCATTTTGTCCTGTTATTTTGGGCACTAATATCATTTGTCGATGTAAGTCTGTCGCAGCTGATCTAGAGCTTCCTGATGCTTGGCAGATGGGCTTTGACACTTTGGTTTGTAAACCAGCAACTGTTTTTTCCACCAATAAACAAACTGTTGAAGGGATACCTAATGAGTCTATTTCATTTAGTGGAAGTGTGAGAGGGCTTAGCCATACACCATACAGAAGGTTGTCACCGAAAATCTGTCAGATGATGGTCCATTGATTGTCAGACCTCATGTGGTACAACTTCCACAACATGGTAAGTATGCCAAGAATCCTGTTAGAGAGTGTAACATGACAGCAAAATCAGTGTTCATTACGCCAAAGACTCCTATTTGTGTTGTTAATGAAGTCACTGTTGTTGATGACATAACTTATTCCCCTTTCTCTGGTTCAGTAAATCAGACTTCACAGGTTTCCAAAACTCTTGATGAACTGGGTATCAAAATTGACACTTCTAATTTGACACCTGAACAGATTCTTAGAGCTCGACAAGTCCTTGGAAATTAGACACATGTTTTTTTTTCGACAGGTCCTACTGATATTGGCCGTTGCAATTTGGTCAAGCACCACATCACGCTTTAAACAACACGCCATTCAAGCAGCCGTACCGAAGGATTCCCCCAGGGATGTAAGAAGAGGTTCGCCAACATGCCAAGGAGATGCTACAGTGCTGTGCCATACGTGAGAGTAATTCCCCTTACTCATCAAATTGTTTTTTAGTCCGCAAGAAAGATAATTCTCTTCGCTTTTGTCTGGATTTTAGGTTGCTTAACTCGAGGACAAGGAAAGATGCCTACATGCTTCCCCGTTTCGTCGATACAGTTGATCTACTTGTAGGTTCGATATATTTTTCGAAGCTTGATTTAAGATCCGGATATTGGCAGGTCGAAATGGCGGAAGAAGACAATGCAAAAACAGCATTTTCTGTTGGCAACTTAGGTTTCTATGAATGTGAGCGCATGCCTTTTGGTCTTTTAAATTCAGGCGCAACATTCCAGCGCTGTATGGAAAAATGTGATTTACTCTTACATGAGTGCCTTGTATTTATCGATGACATTTTGGTGTTTTCAAATACGTTTGAATCTCACCTTGAGCGACTAACTTCTGTTTTTCAGAGACTTGAGGCGCATGGCCTTAAGCTTAAAGGTGAAAAATGTAAGTTTTTTCCAACAACTCTATGACATATCTAGGTCACATTATTTCAGAACAAGGTATTGCAACTGACCCTGAAAAGACATCTTCCATTACGTCATGGCCTGTTCCAACAAACATTACTCAGTAAAGATCTTTTCTTAGAACTGCGGATTTTTACCGGCGTTTCATAAAGGACTATGCCAAATTTGCCCAGTCACTAAACTCTCTTTTAAAAGGGAATGGCCAATCCACTAAAAGCAAAAGGAACACCCCCATTCCCTGGTCCCGGAGCCATGCTCAACAAGTTTCTTTTCACACCCTCAAGTCCTAATTAACTTCTCCCCCTGTTCTTGCTTTTGCAGATTACGCCAAACCCTTCATTTTGCATACTGATGCTTCTGGCACTGGGTTAGGGACTGTACTTTTACAGCAACAGGAAGACTCATCTGAACGTGTTATAGCTTATGCAAGCCGAGGTCTGCGTCGCAGTGAGCGCAACTATCCTGCACACAAATAGGAGTTCCTTGCACTGAAATGGGCTATAACAGACAAATTTCATGACTATTTGTATGCCACAACATTTACTGTTACAACTGACAATAACCCTTTAACTTATGTCATGTCTACAGCAAAGCTTGATGCTACCGGTCAGCGATGGGTCGCCGCTTTATCGATGTACACTTTTGACATTACCTACAAAGCTGGTAAACTCAATTCAGATTGTGATGGTCTTAGCCGGAGACCACAGTTGTTCTCTGATGCTATAAAAGCTATTTGTGAGTCTGTTTGTTTTCAGCTTCCAGCCGTTGAATGTCTGGCAGGTGTGTCTGCTTCACAGATGGTTACTGTGGATGCAATACCTTCGGCTAGTACAGTAAACCAAATTGATTGTTCAAACGGACAGTCATGCGACCGTGATATTTCACAAGTCATTGACATGGTTCATAGTGGTACAAAACCTAGAGTTTTTAAGGATCTACCAGTCAGTGTCAAAAGATTGATTAGGGATTTTGATCGCTTATCACTTATTGATGAAGTTTTGTATCGCAATTCCATTTTAGATGGTGAACAAGTCAGACAACTCGTGGTGCCATACGCTTAATAGCATGTCAGGTGTGCATGATGATGTTGACCATCCAGGGTGCGACAAGTCTCTATGGCTTGCTCGACAGCGTTTTTACTGGCCAGGCATGGAACAGTGCATTGACAGCCATGTTTCTAACTGTAGGAGTTGTATTTGCAGGAAAACACCAATTGTTCCTTCTTGGAATCTAGTTCCCATTGAGACCTCCAGGCCAATGCAACTTGTTTGCATTGATTTTCTTTAAGTTGATCAATGTCAAGGTGGTTACGAGGATGTGTTGGTTATAACGGACCATTTTACCCGTTATGCTAAGGCAATCCCTTGTCGCAATCAGAAGGCGACCACAACTGCCAAGTCCTTGTTCGAACATTTTATTGCTCATTACTCATTCCCTGAGCAACTCCATTCTGATCAAGGCAGAAACTTTTTGAGTCAGGTCATCAACAAACTTTGCAATCTTGCAAATGTTCGGAAGACCCGGACCACACCTGTTCATCCCATGGGTAATCCATCAGCAGAGCAGTTGAACCGTACCTTGCTCCGCATGTTGGGTATTCTGTGTGATGAGAGGAAGTCAAATTAGAAAGACTTCATCTCTTCATTGGTACAGGCATACATTGCTACAAAGAGCAGCTCCACTGGGTATTCCCCACATTTCTTTATGTTCGGGTGACACCCAAGATTACCAGTTGATGCCCAGTATCTTGGCACAACTCCAGGAAATGAAGGAGAGGCATGTCACTCTGCATACGTTTCAAAATTGCAGGAACGCCTCAAATTCGCATATAGAGTTGCTGGTGACTGTGCCAAAAAGCGTGCAGCACACAACAAAGCTCTGTATGACAGTTAAGTAAAAGAGAATCAGATCTGCATTAATGATCTTGTACTTGTTAGACAAGTCAATGTTCAAGGCAGACATAAATTGGCTGACAAATGGGAGAGAGAACCATTCATTGTTCTCGATACCCCATATGAAGGCCAGCCTGTATACAGAGTACAGAGAGAGAACCGCAAGGGACCTATTCGAACGAACTCTGCACAGGAACATGTTGTTACCTTTTGTTTCTATCCCAGAACCTGAACAGAAACCACAAACTGTCCGCAAGGTCAGAACGTGTCCAAAGCCTAGTCAAAATTCTGGTAGTGATAGCGACTCTAGTTCAAATTCTGATTCGTGTGTACAACTTTACAGGAATCCACAGAGAAGGAACCCTAACACATGAACTGCTGTAACTCCAGGCCCAGTGACACGCATCAGTACCCCAGCCACTTCTCATTCTCCATCTCACTCTACTGATTCTAGCTCAAACCTGTACGTCCAAGCAACCAGTCAGTCACAGGCAGTCATTCCACTCCTGTAGACATTCCAGTGGGTTCACTTTTCTCCCACGAATCAAGCTCTAGTAGTAGTTCTCCTACCCCGTCTATACATGAGAATTTTCCACCTAGCAGACCTGAACGCTAACGCGCCAACCAGACTGATTTGGGGAATGGCAATTTGCACAGACTGCAGAGTATTTTGTTTAATGTATCATTTTTGTTTCAAATTTCAAATATTCGAGTTTGGTATTTTGTAACCTCTTATGGTTGCGTGTAACCTACTGAGTCCAGTTTTGCTTATAAATTTGTATTTTAGTGTAGATATCATTATTTGTACAATTTCAAGCTTTGTAAATTTTATTTTTGTATTAAGTGGAAAGTTGAGCCATGTTTGTTACCATGGTTATATTAACATTTTTCAACAAGATACAGAATATAGTATCCATTTATATTCTGAAATCATTTAATTGTCATCTTTGTCTGTGCAACAATTTTATTTTTGCAAGTCTTTATATTACATGCTAAAAGATCAATGTCTACTTTATTTGGGAAATATCTTTGAAAAAAAGGTGTTAACAGCTCCAAATAAATCCATATATTGTTATAGATGTCTTTTAAATTGTAAATATTGTATAAAAATTGTATCATTCTTCAATGAAAGTGGTGAAAGTTTATTTTTGGTTCAGTGTCTTTGAACAGACACCATATTAACTATTTGCATTTGTCTATTTCATTAAAATAATTTTTAATTTGGGAATTTTTCTTTTGAATTGTGTGGAAACCATATTAGTATTGTTTAATTTGTGTAACATTTGTGTTTGTTTGTGCATCGGATTATTTTATTCAAGGTTTCTATGAATGTTAAACATTTTCTAAGTTTGTCTTTTCACTTGTTTACCTTTTTTCATGAATTAAGTTCATGTAACATGGGAGCCAAATCTTCAAAATATTGCATTTAAGTTTAACAGTAGTTACTCCCCTTTGACTATAAATGTTTTTATAAAAGTAGTGTAATTGTGTGTATCATTTATGTGTTAATTGTTATTCGAGGTTCGATGTTGTTGTTTTTTATTAGGCCTGCCATTTTTATCTTTCACTTCGTTCGTGCCTTCCATTTAATTGTAATTCTTGTAATGTTTGTAATTACAAAATATGTATTTCCTCTCTTGGGAATACGTTTTTTTAAGTTTAAATGTCTGGAGACATTTTGAATAAGGGAGGGACTGTGTAGGATAGGTCACTCTGTGTTACTGTATGTGTCTATGGCTCATGTACTTGTGTTTATGTCCCTTGTCTTGTATGTGTCCATTTGCTTCTCTTGTGGATTCAGTCCCTTGTCCTGTGTGCGTCCAGCCATGTACTGTGATGTCATACTTGTTTTGTCCAGTGAGAATGTGAATTATCTAATAATCAAGATTTGTATTGGTCAGTTCCAAAACCCTTGTAAAATTCAGTGAAAATTACTGACCATGCTTTCCTTTGCTCTTAGGCTGTCGAAAGACAAACTTGTATTGAAACTTTGATTATATTCTACCAACCTGGAGAGTTTGAAGTTATTTGTATTTGCATTCATGTATTTGTATGCAATGAAAATGAATTTAATTATTTTGAAATAATGTATTTATGTTTTGAAGGTTGTGACATGTGTTAATTGTGTTATTTTGTGTGTTTTAAGGTTTCTGTGTTCTGTCATATGTATAAATACATATACAGTAATTCCGATATACTTTCGGACACATAAACATCGAACCTTGTGCGGCGTTTGCTAGTTATTTGAACCCCTTCCCCACTACATGTATGTATGAAAACATGAAAAACAAAATAAGAATTGTCATCAAACTCTAATTTTGTCAAAGCAAATATGTTGGGTGTGGATTTTTGTCGTTCAAATAATGCTATGTTTTGAGCGGTTGTCAAGTACGTTCATTCTTCACGCTCTGCTTACGCGGATCATCGTCACGCTTGAAGGGGTAATAATTGTTAATTCAACAGTGTACTTGTATTTGTGTATTGGTATATTGGCATAAGCTGCGCATTTACCGTAAAATCAATTTTTACGCCTAAAAAGACACTCATGCCAGCGAAAATTAACGCAGGCAAGCGGACACTGTTGTCTACTGCAAGTGAAACTTCTGCCAACAACAGCATGCTTGAAACGTCCGTGTTTGAAAAAAGCGAACATAAACAGAGTAAAACAAAATTGAAACCAAATAAACCTGTCCCCAAAAAACAGAAAACTATGACTACTTTTGTTACTAACGCGCTAAACGAAAATTGTGACATAAGTGGATTATCGATCGAAAAACGATTAGATGAAATATGCAATAAATTATCACAAGTACTAACAAAAGATGATTCAGCATTTATTACAGATATTATAAAAGAAACTGTAAAACAATTAAAATATACGCTTCTGGGAAATGTAATACGACGAATTGAAATTCTAGAATGTGATGTGTTTGAACACAAACGTGAAATTGACTTACTGAAACAGGAAAGTGCCGCCAAAAACAAACAAATCGAGGTGCCCAAAACAGAAAATGAAACTCTACAACGCACGAAAAACGACGATACAATTAGCCACAACGAGTTCGCTAACAACACCGAAAAATATAGTAGACGGAATAACCTCAGAATAGCCGGTGTTCCGGACGATCAGGACCGTCAATCCTCGGTGTCTGTTACAAACAAAATCGTCTCGCTCGTCAACACGCATCTGGGAATCTCGATTGAGCATTATGATATTGACATTGCCCACAGGCTAGGAAAATTCAATCCTAACAAAAATCGGCCTGTTATAGTGATATTCGTAACACGCCAGATTAAAAATGACATTCTTCGCAAAGCAAAGCTATTCAAAGGATCCGACATCTTCGTGAACGAGGACCTCACGAAACTAAATGCCGAGGTGCTAGCGTCCGTGCGCCTGAAGCAGCCCAGTGCCGATGAAAAGACATAGTCCTTCGAAGGGAAAATGTTCGCTTTGTTCAAAGGAAACGAACATGCTACTCAAATCGAATTCTCTCATTTTAAGAACTGGCTTGAGAAGCCTTGGCCCAAAAAATCATACTCAGAGTGTGTTGAAACCCCAGCTAGTGCAACAAACTGAGTATCATCAAACAAGTCATGAAACGTTTGTGACAACCTTTTGTTTTGCTGTTATGAATTGCTAAAATACGTCATCTTTGTTTCAATAATAGCACTCAATCAGGCTACACAAATGCAGTATAGTTGTTCTTTAGGCATAGTTATCTCCCTGTTAAGAAATACATGTGTATGTATTGAATGAGCATTTAGGCGCACGTGTGTATTGAGGCGCACATGTGAATTTAACACCTATATTTTTCATGGGGAATATAAAAACAGATATAAACACGGCGTCATGTATAATGCTACGTTAAATACAACTTTCTTAGAAGAAGGTTTTTTTTTAATTTTCAACAAAAATGGTCTATTTATTTCAGTAAAGATATATTTGATCTTATAAAAACCTGGTCAAGACATGTTTCAATTTACTTAAATTGATTTCGCATAATTACATTTTTGTGTATTATTAAAAGTTTTTAATAATAACACATTATGCTGCCTGTCCACTGTTGAAAAAATTGTGTCAGAAAATAAAACATTAAACCTGGATATATCTTAATTAAGCTTGTATAAATTGCATGTCTGTTTGTAACAGGTATTGTGCGTGTTAATCTTCTTTGCTTTTCTTAACGTAGTTGACTTACTAATGTTTCATGTACATTATTGTGTTGTGTTTATATCTTATTTTTGCTTATATAGATTGTATGTCGGTTTATTTATATCTTATTTTTGCTTGTATAGACTGTCTGTTTGTATGTTTAATGTATTGTTCTTACTACACAATTTGTCATCGCTATCACTCGACAAAAATTACTTACTAATATTCATATACATGAAATTTGAATTTGATTTTCTTGTCAGCAGCTTTAAGATAGTTTCATATATTTTACAATGCTCATAATGAGACATTAGCTTTAACACTTAAATAAAAAAGTGTAAATTAAGAACTTAAATTAGCAAATTAATAAAAATAGTTTGCCTTTTTAGTAATATGTACTAGAAGACAAAAAAACAACTGTTTAAAAAAACTGTGACCAATATATAATGATATTTTTACTCCAATACAAAATATGTTTTTACGTTCAAGCCTTCTGTCTATGTTGATACCTGTTCGTGTTCATGTTATTTAATATTATTACCACGTTAGTATGTTTGATATAAACTTCTTTTCTCCAGTGTGTGTTAAATATTGAATTTTTTTTTCCTGTATGCATATACATAAATATATACTTCTATTTATGAGTCATGGTAACTTTAAGATTGTATATCAAAACCTCTTCTAATGCATGCTTTCAAACAATGCAGTTTAACTGCTTAAATAAAGTCATGTAAACATAATTTAATAAACACATGTGTATGCCTATGTAATTCAAGATGACCTTATTATTTAATACAAATGGTATGTCTCTGTACATGCTAAACAATATAATATTTTTTTTTGTTATTTTGAACCTTATTTCAATACTGATCGTTCAGTATTACTACTAACTTAATCATGTTTGCACGTAGGCACCTTCAATGCCAATTATTATATTTAAATTTTATCTGTGAAAATTAAAAATGGTTTGAAGGTAATAGGCTTCTGATCTTTCAGTATTACAACTTACTTAATAATTTATGCACTTATGTACCTTCAATGCGAATTAATACATACCAATTTAACCGTGATAATAAAAAATGTTTTGAAGGTACAAGAAGTGATGAACATAAGATCATCTGCTTGTTTTCATTTAACACTTATAGTTTAGCCTTTCATGCCATACAGTTGTAAACATTGCTTCATTTTCGCTTTCATATGAAGCTTTTTTCAAGTGTTAAGTGAACTTTATATTTTGATTGAAATAACACTATCTGATTTTATATAATTGCCTCCTTAACAATTATATTTTATTTCTTATTTCAATTTGTTACAATATAACATGCTGGTCACACTTTAGTTCGTGGTTTTTCTGATGCTTATTAGCAACCGCATTACATGCTTGACACTTTTTAGTCTTTATGCATGTAGTTGTAGTTGTAGTGTTTGTTTAGTTGTTTATAACAACACTTATACTACATAACCAAAATCAACGTGTCTGTACATGTTGTCATTATAATGTTTCTTGTTGGTTATTCATTTCTTAATAACATTGTATAAGCTTATATCTGCATTAAAAAAAGGGGGGAATGAGACAGAAAAAATTATCAATGTTGTTAGTAATAATTAAATCTAGGTAATACATTTTTGATAACATTAAATTTATTGATATCTGCTCTAAAAAATACTACGAAAAATACTTTATTTAAAAATAACTGTTCGAATAATAATTCTGAAATTAACTATTTACTGATTGCATATGTTTTAAATAACATAATTGAAAGCTACAATATGATAGACATCTGGTGTACAACATATCCAAACGAAAGCAAATTCACCTGGCACTTAAACACAAAACCAACAATATTTTGTAGATTATACTATTTTTAAATATCTGAGTCACTTTGCAACATTAATTATGTAGCATAAAACCAGGATTTATGACTGAACATTCTCCAGTTGAACTTAAACAACACAAAATACAAACTGAAGGAGGCCCAGGATACTTTAAAATTAATAACAGCATCTTATTAGATACACAATATCAAACGCAAATAAAACAAGAAATATTCAATACAGTTCAAAATAATAAAGATGCAAACCTAAAAACCTTATGGGCAGTAATTAAAAGAAATATACGTAACACAACAATTAGATACACATCTTTTAAACAAAAAGAAACACACAAACTCGAAACTGAAACCATCGAAATCATTGAAACACTTGAAAAACAATTACATGAAACAATCACAAACGCGGCCGAAGCCATTTAAAATGAGATAACATAAAAAAAACAAGTATTAGAAGGAATTTAGCATACACATCTCAATCGAATAATACTACGAGCACGTGCACAGCATGTTGAACACAATGAAAAAATACAAAATACTTCGCAAACATCGAAAAACGTAGAAGTGAACAAAAAACTGTACACAAATTAGTACTCAATGGCGAAGATATAACAAACAGAGCTCAAATACTAGAAGACCAACGTTCATTTTTCGAAACTCTCTATAAACGAAAACATGTTGAAAACAACACCCTTTTTAAAAGTAAACATTATGATTTAAATCAAGAGGAACAATTACTGTGCGATAGATTACTTAATGAATATGAATGTAGGTTAGCACTGAAAGAAATGAAAAATAACAAAAGTCAAGGATCTGATGGCATCACAATCGAATTTTATAAAATATTCTGGAATGATATTAAAATACATTTAATTAATTTACTTAACTATTCATTTAATAACGAAAACTTAACTTCGCTACAAAAATAAGGTATAATATCACTCATTCCAAAACCTGGAAAATACTTAGAATCCTTATCAAACTGGCGTACAATTAGTTTACTGAGTAATGATTATTAAATTGCGTTGCTTGCTTAAAGGAATTTTAGTAAGTAATATTCTAAATATAGAAATAAATAAACTAGGCATCCCTAATTTTGGACATAAATTGATCGAAGGATGGGAGAGTCTACTAGGCATAAATGGGTTAAAGAACGTTACATTGGTGAAAACATACGTCTGATACAAGAATGCATAAATTATTTCAACCAACCAAACAATTCTGGCCTCATATCATTTGCAGACTTCGAAATGCCTTTCGATTCACTAGACCATTCGTTTATGTTCTCTTGCTTAGAAAATATGAATTTCGGTGAAAGTCTAATTAAATGTGTTAAACTATTTAACCCCGATATCAACAGTATAAACATCAACAATGGCTTTCTCTCAACCAGTTTTAACATCAAACGAGGGGTAAGACAAGGATGTCCACTTTCATCCTCGCTATTTATTATATGCATCGAGTATCTATCACACTACATCCAATCAAATAAACATATAAAGGGAATATCGCTAGAACCTGACGAAAAAATTAAACAGTCCCTATTTGCTGACGATGCAACTTATTTTTCAAATAACAGTAGTGACTCTTTCAATAATCTTAAAGAATCGCTAACCCTTGGCATCGGGTCTTAAACTAAACAAAAGTAAATGCACGGTGCTACGAGTAGGCAAAATTTAACAAAGTAATATTCATCTTAAAAAAGAAATTAAATTCAACTGGACATGTGATGAAGCACCAACGTTAGGAATAACCTTTAAAAACAATGAAAACATATTGCCTAAATTACAAAAATTTAAAAATTGTTTAAAATCATGGCAGCATCGTAAACGTACACTAATCGGAAAAAACACCGTGTTGAAAACGTTTTCACTCCGTACATTAATTTATACACTAACAGTACTCCCAAACCCACCAAATGATATTATTGAAGATAAAAAATCTGAAATATTTAAGTTCATATGAGACGGAAAACCTGATAAAATTAATCGAACTCAATTATTTCTACCAGAAGAATATGGAGGTATAAGACTAACGGATATAGATTCATTCCTGAATGCAATTAAATGCAGTTGGGTTAAAAGATATTTAGACAATACCAATACGAGTAAATGGACATTAATCTACCAGAAAATTCTTAAAAGATATGGTGACTCCTTACGTTTTTCATGTAATATAGACAATAATATCTTAGATAAAATTTCAACCAAAAGCATATTTCTATCAAATGTTCTATCGACATGGTGTGAAATAACTCATGATTAAGAAAACAAAATAAACAGTAAAATAATTATATGGAACAATAAAGACATAGCTACTTACAATAAAACGTTTTTCTATAAACATTGGTTCGAACAAAACATAAAATATGTAGATCAATTGTACGACTACAGAATAAACGACTTATTTTCTTTTGATAACTTATGCTACATATTCGGAATACCTACAAGTAATTTCCTGATGTACTGCACATTGATCAAAAGTATACCCATACATATTAAAGCTGTAACCATTACAAATAACACACCATGTACTAAAAAAACATTCGTAGAAAACATAATTGCAAAACAAAACAAAAACAAGATATTTTACACACTTCAAATTAAAATCTCTTCCAAAATCGCTAAAGCTCAAACTAAATGGCAAAACCTTCTTGGAGAAAACAATTATAATTGGAAACAAATATTTGTTATGCCATATAAATCAACTACTGAAAGCACACTGAGAAACTTTCAATATAATTACATCAACAGAATAATAGCTTCGAATAAACATCTTGTGCAACCTATCCAACACAAATCTATGTGATATGTGTAGTGAACATATTGAAACTCTATGGAATCAATTGACAACCTTTCTAGAGAAATAACAATTAAATGTTAAACTATCTCTCTTAGACATCAGTTTAGGGGCAAAAACCTTCAAAATACAAGAGGTTAATAACGCTGTGAATGGCATAATTATATTAGTGAAATATTTTATATTTAGCATGAAATACAGAAAACAAAAACCTACAATTAACTGTTTCATCAATTATTTAAAACTGAAGATTCAGCTAGAAAAAGAAATTGATCTAAAAATGTTACACTTCTAAACAATGATACACTTCGTATATTTGAACAAAAATGGAAACACATTAAACTTTCATAAACAAGTCCAGTATGCACCCACTTTATGCAAATCATCCTTATTAATAACTATTCTGATTTACTTACAACCAACCAAAAGAAAATAATACATATTAACCTTTTTTTTTAATCAAAAGGAAACCACAAATACAAAAAAGTGTATATTAGCATATCTTGAATAACATGTTTGAACATTATTGCTGCTAAATGGTATCACTTTGTTTTATGATCATACACATTTATACATTGTATGTCTTGTATTGAATAAAAAATCATAAAATATTGACTGCAGTTACTTTGCCTCTCTTAAACACTTTGATTGTTAGCAAATAGCCGAAAATTGACGAAGCTTCAATCGGCATTATGAGGAAGCTAAAAACTTTGATCATTAAATGAATTACCTCGTTTCTATAGCTTCCGTTGCGTTTTCTGAGATATTTATATTATCAACACGCTTAAACCAACCGAATGAACCTTAAATAAAATTAGGAATTTGTTTTTTCCCAAAAGCAATACACGTGATTATCTCGATATATACCTGGACAATTTTCTTTAAACCAAAGTCACCCAGTGTATGTGATTAACGGTCTTGAAAAGACTGTGCTCTCATTTGTATTGAAGATTTTCATTCAATCAACGATTAAACAACCCCGAAAAAACAATTAAAGTTGTAAATTATGACCAAACTTCTAATAAGTCATCATTATTACATTCTTTTCAGTGAATAGAATTTGAATGCAAAAAATTGTTCAGTTTTTTCACGGAGAAAAGATATGCAAAATAACTTATTTTGACGACGTATTATACAATAACGTTTAAAGTTACCACTTTTAAAGCTTTTATTTGCGTATGCCTATCATATTTATTGTACTTAAGCATAGACTTAAAAACTACATTTGCTTATTCGATGTATGATCGTATATTTATTTTATTCGTGGTTATAGAAAAAAACGTTTATCTTGGCTTACATAACCACTCATACGAGAGACGGGCAAGTCGTTTCATCAGTAAAAAATTAAGACGTTAAGACGTATAATAAATTTGGTGTAATAACGCATCATTAAGCACATTTCCACTACGGACTCTATGAGTAAAACACGATACTTTGGTTAATACCAAAACAAGATATGTGTTATATTCACCTTACAATAATAACACCCGCTGTTGCGTAGAGGTAAAGCTTATGCGTTAACACCGAACAGTCTCGGGTCCGAATCCCGCAGGTGGCAAATGATTTGTGATCTTTTGTTGTTTGCTACTCTCCTTATTTTAGACTATTCGAAATAGTATAGTGTTTTATGATTTTTTAAGGCAAAACAGTCTTAACAAGTCTATTTTCTTCCTAGTCAAACTTCCCATTGTCTAATACATTATTCTTAACAGTCACTTTCACCCAAAAAAACTCGGCATTTATTTAATCAGTACGTCGATAATAGGGAGTTCATAATAAAGACAGCACTTTATACGTATTAGTTATCATTTGAAAACAGCCATCCGCCGAACATCTTCGACACTTTAAAATCGCACAAATCGTTTATGAGTAAGCTTATTGAACTTGCTTGCAAAACAACTTGTGACTGTTTTTCATTAATTTTTTCTATGCATAGAATTCCCGCGCTGCATGTTTTGATTGTTGTAGGTAATGCTATCAAGGGCTACCAATATCATTCTGATAGTAGCGTAGAGGTTTGAAAAATGATTGTCAACGTGCTATATCGTCAATTTTTGTAATGGACGTTTAGATATACAATTTGTGGAATCACGTGGTCAGAATTGAGATAAAATGGCCGCCGATGCTTCAATCGAGAAATCAAGTTTTCAAACAGGTACATTTTTTCATTACTTACTTGTTGTTAATCGGATGACGCCTGTTTCTTTAAGCAAAAAAAATATTTATAAAACTGTCTTGAGGAAAAACAACATTTTCAAATACTCGCAAGCCATAACAAAAAGCAGCTACACCGAAACAGGCTTTGAAAACACGAAATAAAATATTATGACAACGTCAAACGTCTGCTTGTGTTGTGCGTGTAAGCTCTAAGACTATAATTATAAAATATTTAGTATAATTTAGTATATTTGCTACCTAGTTTCGGATTAATTTCTTCGACACATCACGTGGAACATAAATATTATTGTCAGTTTGTATTCGCATTGAAAACATGTTTTAACATATTGATCTGATATCTTGAAGACGACCAATAAGTCTACACAAAACGATTATAAAATTATTTCACTTAATTATAAAACATCTAATTTACACCGAAAATATGATCTAACAATGTTTTATTCAGCATTTTTTTTTCTTGAGATTGTTCGTTAATAGATACGTCTATAAGTCTAAAACTACGAGTGGCCTAGTACCTACAAACTGAGTGCTACATTTTTCTCATTACAGTTGTTCTTTTAAATAACATCTTTGTTCATAAGTGAAATATATATTTTTTTATTGTTTAGAAAAAGTCTTAAAATAAAATATGTCATTTTTTACTACAGAATTGTTATGTGTATATTTGTTGAACATGTGCTGTCAACGATGTTCAATATTTAGTTAATTTTACTGTAAACATTGTTTGTGTAATATTATCTTGTATACTCATGAATGAGTTTTGTGTCTCGGAATTCAGTATCATGGGGAAAATAATCTTTTAAATGCACATATAGCTCTTGAACTGCAATTTACACTTCTTGCTTGGCTTACAATCAATCATTTTTTGGCAGAAATGAGCAATAAATTAAATTATATGTTCGATTAATTTTAAAAAGTTGTCATTCTACTAATATTTATATATATAAATATAATATTTATTGATTTATGTATATTTATTGATAAGTTTATTTTAATTGCATCCATAAATAATTACTTAATTTACTACTTGATAAACAAAGTTAACTTAAACATAAAACAAATTATAATTACCATTTTATTACCAGTAAAGTGTCGCTATTAAGAAACAATGTAATTTAAACTAGAGTTTTTAGATACTGATTGTCAAAGTATTGCTGCAAAACCATGTCTTATACATTGAAAAAAACAAAATCTTTTATGAACACATGACCTCTTTTTTGAAGAAAATGACACGTGGCAATTACGTTAGAAAAGTGTTATCAAATCCATTTGGGTTGTAACCAAGGGAGCACTTTGCTTAATAAATGAATAAGGTTAGTAGTAGAGCATTATATATATACAACTTCAAGTAAATAACTCTTTATTTGAGACAGCAAATATATCATTTTGAACTGAATGAGAAATAAGTGTATTAATTGTACGTGTGTTTGTGCCAGGATTTATAATATATTGATAGATAGATCTTGTGTGTGTTTATATAGAGGTTTAACTACATAGAAAATTCAATATATATTTGTGGGATGGGGGTAACATCAGCGATCAATTTTGATCAAGATCAAACTAGTGCGATATTTTTATAGTAATATTTGTTCTATATCAATTAATGGAAAGTTAGTTTAACGCCTTTAAATACTCTTAGGGAACACATGTCACTGATGCTTAGTGTGAAGGTATAAATGTGTATGAAGCCTTATGTGTGACCGCGGTTAGTTCTGTCAACAAGCTGTCGCTGGTAACCACAATTGATTAAAAAAATAGTCGGAAACAAGTCATTATCCATTAGCTATCTATATCAGAACATAACAAAAATATTAACACAATTTGTTATCACATTGTTTTTATGTTTTTTAATTGTTACAATCGGTGTTGGACGTGTCAAGTATTGTTGCATTACATACAAATAGTGATACTGTATGTTGTTATTTTGTTATTCAGATAG
Organism: Dreissena polymorpha; assembly: GCF_020536995.1. Classification (NCBI taxonomy): domain Eukaryota; kingdom Metazoa; phylum Mollusca; class Bivalvia; order Myida; family Dreissenidae; genus Dreissena; species Dreissena polymorpha. The sequence goes on along the minus strand of NC_068358.1, from coordinate 47,470,710 downwards.
CTGTAATTGGGTGTTGTAAAATTTAGACAATTTGTCGATAGTAACGTTTCTTTTGTGGATTTACCTCAAAATTACCTTGCATCAGCTGGCCCCAGATGTTACTCGCTAAATATCATACAATAAACAGCACACTTGTTTATTATGTGATCATCGTAATATAATATATAGAGAGATATTACGGGTGGAGGAAAAACGCTTCGTTCAGCCTGGTGGAATTGGAAGGAGTCTTATGGCATGATGATATTTGCGAATACAATACATTACACAAGCTGGCGTTGTTGTTCTTTTTTACATTTAATGCGATATCTAAATAATAACATATGTTGCATAATAGCTTTATACTGTAACTGATACAAATCAAAAATGTTCTATACCGATCAGATCCCGCACGCTTCGAATATGATACAATTTGTGACATTTTCGAATATGATACCATCTGTGACACTACACAATGGGACATGATACCTTTTTATTCCGTTGTTAACAAAATTAGTGAAAAAGCATGTGTGTATCAGTAATAATTCCTTAATGGACATGTGGTTATCATAACATGCATCACATATGCATAAATAATATAAAATTGCCGTATTGCATTTCCAAATGGAATTAATAGGCAACCACAAGCCTGATCAAATTCACAAAGCATGCATAACTAACGCCCATTGTTCCCTTTGTTCACACTCGGTTTTTTTCTTGCACATGTTTCCAGAGTTTAATATCAACATTACTGTAAATAATTGGTATATCCTATTATAAGTTTTTTATCATTTACGGTTTAGACGATACATTGTTTTTTTATTCATTTTGGGGTATTTAAATAAAGCAGGCACAGTCATGCAAAGTCGGAGTGTTTCAGAAGCGAACATAGCTGCTCAACCTGTGAATAAAAAAGGTAACTCATTTACAATTTCACTATAGCTTCGCTTTGCTGCTTAGCATTCTTTTAAGCGTTGAAACTAAACAGGAATCGATGGGTTAACACGATAGAAAACTTAGGCGAGAAACGATTAAGTTGTTTGCTTAATAACATCGCAAAATACGATAAATATTTCGGAAATATTATTTGATTCGTTGATTTGTTTAAAATTCATAAATTATTTCTAACTTGAATACAAATTATCAATTACAAAATTGTTTCTTTCTACTAGCGAAGTTTGATTACATATTTGAATATAGCAACATACTAGAGCTTTCAACGTTGTATACCTATAAATGTTTGAGTCAGCACCAAGAAAGGTTGGTGAAAAAAGTCACGTTCAAAACCAATAAATAATATATTTGACGGAATAGCTATACAGTATTAAGTAACGGAATTGCAGGAAAGTGGTAAAGGAAGACTTGCAACTTTGTTTAAGACATACGAAATAAGGTCTTATTGATTCTTCCATTCTTACATGTTCAGATTACGTTTACCCTAACCAATAATCTTGGTCCTGTTTACGGATAAAATAGTTACGCCGATTGTCGTTTTCACATAATACATAACTCATTTAATAACATCTGTAATTCAATCATAACATATAAGTCCTGGTATTTTAGCTGTACATTTATGTTCTGTGTTTGTCTTATATGCATTGTGCAAATCAGTGCGTATCGCAAATCGCAAAATACAAAATCGCGAATTCATGTTTAAGTTTCTTTTAAGTCGAACATAAAAAGAAAGGTTGATAGAAAAACTGTTTTATTTTGATACAGAAATGTTATACCATGCAAGCATGCGTATCTATCTCGATATGTTATTGAATAGCAGAGCCTCCGTTTTGAGACATATATTTACACCTTCAAGGTTAAGCAACACGAAAAGAAGAAAAACTATATAAATACAGTAGAGAAAAAGAAAGAACCCTTTTATGTAGCATTGCTCTTCTTCATGTCACGTTGACATATCTTCATGTCGAATGAACATTTATAAGTTTTTTAAATCTAATTATGCAAGAAAATTATATGTCTGGGTTTTATTTATTTATTTTATTCATCGTGCTCAATAAACCATGTTTTATAAAACATTAAACATTACCGTTACCATCGAATGAACCATTGTTTTATTGAAACAAAAAACAACAATAAAATATATATGGCTTGCAATATAAAAAAAATCGTCTTGTTTATAGTTTAAATGAGAAAATAAAAACAACGATATATAATAGCATGGCACCTGGTTCGTATAGAGATAGTATGACTGGTACAAACCGAAAATGTCGGCCTTGATTTCTTGGTTGCAGTTACGCTTGTTGACGAAAAAAAGCAACAAGACCGTGATAAAGCAAATGTGTATAACAAGTTTTATAAAGAAGCCTATGTGCTAAGTGCTATCTGTCTGTACTAAACAGAAGGAGACCACAATTGAAGTGTATTATGTTTAACGATCTTGTTGTTCATTTTGCTCTGTTGCAGAAAAATAAATTGCCAAAGGCAGTGGTAAAACGTATATCAATAAGATGTTGAAACGAATATGATCAATGCAATGCTTCTTGTTTTAATTAGTGCTTAAATCATTGTGTTATGAGCCCATGCAATAGTTGTGCGTTCACAATAACTTTATACTATGCTTAAAATAAAACAAGCTTAAAGCAAAGGTACATATACGTTTTATCGTATTCCATTTAAACAATGTCTTGAAATCTAGTTGGCTGGACAAGGCGTGCTGTGTGATGAACCATGTATCTAATATATGGGCGTTAAAATATAAGTATTCAGTATAATTTTTCTGTTCCAATACAAGTGAAAACAATTGGAATGCAACAATTCTAACGCCGTAAACGTTTTATTTTGAGGCTGGTCAGATTAAATTGCTTATCAACTTTTTACTCTAATTCGTTAATCCTCAGTGTTTCAATTTGCCTCTATACTTTCGTAGGTAAAACAAGTACGAGATCATCGCCGTTTGTAAATGCTTCAATAAAACGATAGTGTTTTACCTGACACATACCGCGCAGCTGTCTTTATAGACGCGCACAGTCCTTAGTTACGTAGAATAAGTTGTTTTTTCCCGGGAACTAAAAAGGCTGAACAGATGGAATACCTTGCAGTCTAGGCGAAAATTCAGACGCTGTCATTTTATCAAATTTAACTAGGAGTTATTCTTAACGAGGGCATTCAGAAAAACAGGTATGAACTTTCGAAAGATTAAATTGATTTTCAGATAATTTATATTTATCTATAATAAAAATAATCAGTATTATTACTATTAATTATAATTGTTACATACCTTCGTTTATGAAAGAAGTCAAGCATGCGAATGTTGTAATCGTTTCTTTTTATTCGTTCGATAAGATCGATAGTCAGAGTGTTCGTTTCTCTACAGTATAATAACACTTACAAATTAAGGCATGCAATATATAAGCACACAAATAACGTATCATGCATTAGTATTAGTATATTAAACCATTCTTATCGTCAATGTTGTCATATGTCAGTCTCCATTGGCTGTAAGCAGTAGAGCTATTTTTGTTATGTGGATAAAAAGTATTTACATCTTTCTTACACCTTATTTTTTTTAAACATTTCTGTAAATAGATGGACCATATGTCTTTGTAAACTAATGATTGTAAAACCTACACCCTCATCGTTTTCATAGATTTCATGAATCCGACACAAGAACTCTAAAATGGGTAATCCTCGACTCGCGCGTCGCGTTTTCATGTTTTCATTTTCTGTCTGCATATGTACATTTTATTAAAATCTTTTGTGACGTGGGAACGGTTTCTGATAAATTCTGGGGTAAGTGTGAGGTTCGGATAGCCATCAATCCGCTTTCAAGTCCCAATTGAATTTAAAGTCTCGAGGCGGTGATCCCGGTATTGATAATTTTATGTTTTTAACTATTAGAGATAATAGTTTGTGGATTTTATTTGTTTACAGTATTTACTTTAATAATCTATTTGTACCATCATGACAATAGAGTAGTTTCTACTTTAGCGGTCCCTTAAATAGCACATGCTAACAACGTTTTGCGCCTGCATCGACGTTGCTACTCATGACTTGTACATTTCTTGTTGGGAGCCATCCCCCCCCACGGGACCGTTTGTTGTGGATTTATTTCAAAATATCAAAACAGTATGGGAAGGGAAGCGTTTGAGTGTTAATCCCTGGATGTTTTGGGGAGGCTTTCCGATAAATAACAGTTAAATTTACTTTGTGGTTTACAGCAACAAGACTTCACTTTTGTCAGACATGAAACGTTGCATCTGATGAATCTCAATATTGTTACCGTTTTCGTTGAAGGCAGGTTAATGTTAAGATTATTCAAAATCTAGTCAATATTTTCAGAATATTTTACAAATATTAATTAAACTTTACACGATACTCACGAATTGGGGGTTATTTTTTCGATTTTAGGCAGATTTTTCAAAATCGCTGCTGTCTTCATATACGCGCACTTAGCAATTAGTTACGTAGAATATGTTATTTACGAGGACCGCTAAGTAAAGGTGTTCCGTACAGTTTTAAAATCATTATCATCATCATCATCATCATCATCATCATCATCATCATCATCATCATCATCATCGTCATCGTCATCATCATCATCATCATCATCATCATCATCATCATCATCATCATCATCATCATCATTATCATCATCATTATCATCATCATCATTATCATCATCATCATCATCATCATCATCATCATCATCATCATAGAAAGTGTCGTCGTAGACAGTTAAACAAACGATTGAATTATTAAGTTCTTCCTAGCTATTTAAACATTCTCTTTTTTAATATAGGACTGCGAATATGTCAGAGACTATTGTAATAAAGCATTTGTCTAGCGGAAGGTTCATCCATCCAAGTGGCGGTTTGAGTAACCCTGGCGACGGAACTAACCTTGACCGGCATAGCGCCATACATGACAGAATGCACTGGCGATTTGTACCGGTGGTAGATCACTGGGGATACATTGAGCACGTGGCAAGTGGCAAGGTCGTACATCCGAGGGGAGGGAGTTTGACACCTGGGGACCACACAGACCTGGTAGTCGACAGTGCTCGGCATTGGGGAGCGCTGTTTGCTCTCGACTGTAACAACCATCACGTGATTCACAAGGGAGGAAAGTGAGTACGAGTAATGTGTATGTACACATATAACAAGCAAACTCCAAGGGCATACACAGGAGATAAATTCTTCTAAACCTCCAGTTTTTTTTATATTCAAGACCAGTTACTATTTGCATATAAAATACTAAGAAAACATAGTTTACAAATATTTATTATAAACATTTATTATAACTGGCCCAATGCCTTGGAACGGTCAATGTAAATCATTTGGGATTATAACGTAAGCTGACAAGCCTGGGTTCATATTTAGCCGAGAATCAATCACAAAACAAACACGTGCAAATTAAAAGGACCAAAAAGAAAATTATTCGATGTTATTGCAATCAAATTACTCAATAATAAAGATACAACAGAGCAACACAATTACAACATTTTGAGGAAGGATGAAATGGATAACATTTAAGTATTAGCTCAGTCTATTACTGTTGACAAAATATTAGAACCTAGCATCACACACTACAAATCCCCTACTGAGAACGAATAAAGCATATAATAGTTATTTATAATATTTTATGAGTTCGAACTAATACTCATTGACAATGGTACATTGGCAGGTTTGCACATCCAAAAGGTGGCAGACCAGACGCAGGAGACCATACAACTATTAACCTTCACTGGGAACAGCACGATGCCATGAAGTTTGGATTTTTCTCGCCCAGCAATCCGAATAAAGAGGTGCTTGTTTACGGCTACCCGAAAATGTTCGGAAAGTGGAAAATCATCCATATGGTTCTCAACCCGTCGGCAGAGCATACGTTTACACTTGAGGTCAAAGTTGGCATGTCCAAGACTGAGAGCAAAACAAGCGGATTTGAGTACAGCTGGGAGAGCTCTGGTGGTGTCAACATCGAAATTCTCAGTTTGTCAGCTTCGCAGTCCATCAAATACATGATGGAACAAACTTCCTCCCAGACCTGGTCCAACGAAACGACCACAACATCTCAAATCAATGGTATATATATATATATATATATATATATATATATATATATATATATATATATATATATATATATATATATATATATGTGTGTGTGTATATGTTATTAAAAACCTAATCTGCTTATTAGTTTTATGTATACAAGATAGTTAATTGTTGTTGTTTTTTAAATTAATTAAATAGAATCCATTGCAGTTTCCATGTTATGGATATAATCAAATAATTTACATTTCAGTGAAACCTGGTCAAACAGTGGTCACTTGGCAGTGGGTGTTTGACGTGGAGCAAAACGAAAACAAGTCTGTGTTCCAGAGCAACCTTCTGGCCGACACTGGAAGTGAGACCGAGGTACCCAGAGACCTGCAGTACAAGGTCAAAACAGGACAGGATATGGAATCTCTCGTTAAACGCCTTTGTGTTGCGTAGATCTGTGTTCGTCTGCAAATAAACGAGTTAAATTCAAATAAAAATGAAACTGCATTCACTGTTATATATAACAATTTTTAAATACTTGTTTTTTGGAACTTTATAGTGACAAATTTCCTTTAAATAATTCTACCCCAATTGTGTACATGTAGTATAGGGACACATACGGACAAAATATTTATCATATTCCCAATATTGCACAGGTGTTATGTACATGAATGGGTTTGAGACCTGTTTTTGAAAAAATATTAAAAATATTATGATGATATTTTGATTTTCGGACCTATATTCTAGCGTGTTATTCATGTACGTTTTATCTGTTTGGTGGTTGTTGTTGTTTTTAAATTTATTAGATCGTCCATATACGCAAATACTCGATGTTATTTTGTAACTAAATGATGCCGTATTAATTTGTTTGTTTGCTTTTCTTGTTCTTGTGATATGGTTGCTAAACGTATGCTTGTACAATTAACCTATGTAAGCCCGTTGTAGTTTCTTGCTTTTTTATGAATAAAAGTGTACAATAAAGTAAAACTCAAGTCACCATCAGTAGCAAATAACAGACAGAACATGTACAACGTCTTAATTTTAATGCAGTGAGCCAATGATGATAGCGTAGAGAGACTGTTGGCAAGACAAGAAATTTAACAAAGCAAAAGTTGAAATCGTGATCTCAACATATTTAGGAGAAAAGAAACAACGTCGACCTCTTTTGTTGACAAACTGTTGATTCATTCAAATACTTCCAGTTGACATGATATGTGATTTTAAACAGATTTTTAATGGACGTCTTGTTCTGAAAGCACAGATTAGTGCGCGTTGGTGAGTTTTGCAAGACAGAATACAATAGTATTCGTTTGAATAAAATGCAACATCTTACAATTGCTCTGTGAATATCGTTTCTTTAACAAATGAAAACTCGAAATAGAATTAAAGCAAGCTTCTTTTGAAAGATATAAATATATTTATAAGTAAGACCTCGTTGATAATGGAGATATATGCCAATGTACAGACCAGCATGGGCTATAATTTGAAAGTGTATACCTTATACTTGGAACTTATAAAACAAAGCAATTTTTCGGATACCGTTATAAATATTACAAGTAATTAAATAATACCTATTATAACAAACTATAACATGGCAAGGTAATCGGACGCATGGTAGTGAATGGAGCAATCTGAAACGAGTCAGAATGATGAAGAACAGAAGAATATTACTAGGTAGCAGTGTTCGTGGTTTGGACTACATTCACTACGCAACATAAACCTATAAACAAACATTGTTATTTATTTTTTTTTCTCATTAGGCATCTTTGCCCTAAAACAATAAAATAAGGCAATACTCGCATCACATACTATTTGGGTCAGTTTTATAATGATAATGTTTTTCAAAAAAGTTTTCCCCGAGTTATGCAGAAGAAATAGCTTAACATGGGTAAATGCAATATATAAGTGCTCTTATTCTGCGACACTCGGGTAAATAATTTCGGTTACGTACATTCAAATAGCGACATAATGGGCGTGAAAAGGTTCGAGAAACAACTAAAGAAAAAATATTTTCAAAACCTCGTGTAACAAATCACAGCAAACATACAATTATAATGATAAAACACATGAAATGCATATTGAAACATTTTAAGGTAGAAAAACATTTGGATGTAATAAAGGACCTGTCCTAGTATAAATTTACTGACTCGTACACTGTCGAAATTTTTTCCACGATACATGGTTTCAAAATAACAGCAAGTTGGCATCGCCAACAATCTGAAAAGAACCAGTGCTCTAAAGTTAACACAACTCGTCATTCGCACCAACTCAACATTTGCACCAGCTCGATATTCGCATCAGTTCGATATTCGCATCAGCTTGATATTCGAAGTTTACATGTAAATGTCGATGTCAGAGCTTGCTCGATATTCGCACCAGCTCGATATTAGAATGTCGATCTTCTATGTAAACTTCAAACACCTAGGATGAAGTCATCTACAATAAATGACGGGAATATACAAAAAAACTAAACGAATGTACTGTAAAATAACAGCATATAATGTTAATAGAGAAATTTAATTACAGATAGATATTAAGAATATGATAGGAATTTGTAGATGGCTTTGGTCATCATAAGTGTTCAAAATATTTGAAGGTTTATTATAGCAAGTAGAAACTGGTTCAAAATATTGGAAGATTTATTACTGGCAAGTAGAGTTGTGCATTCATTAAAATTGAAAGATCAATATAGTATATTTAGATAGGTTGTGTGTTTAACAAGGCATTCAATTTATGGAGTGGTCGACGGTGTTGACATAGGGCTTTGGGCGGTGGTGCCTTGTTTGCATCGGTCATACAAAGTTGCACCGGGAAACGTAATATTATTCAACTATAAGAGTACATTTAAACTTTATATCACCATGTTCGATAAGCGTGTAAATACTTAAATAGCTTGGTTATCCATCACATGGGTGTCAGTGATTCACTACATTTAGCAATTCAACCGATCAATAGTACACACGTGAAGAAACGGAACCTAGTGACCAATCAAAGTTATAAGGGAGTTTTATGCAAATTAACCTATAGACAAAATGTAGATGTTGTGTCAGAATAAGGGACTCTTCGCTTAGATTTTGAGGTGAACGGATCGAGAAAGATCCAATCATGTAGTTGTCAGACTGTACTCATATATGTAAAAATTTGAATTATATAAGATATTAAATTGGATTTGAATTCGCATACGGCGTTGTTGTTGACATTAATAGAAAGGGACGGACTTGCCCTATTTGCTATGTAGCAAAATGTAGTTAACGCGAATCAGGTCATTATGGCAATACGCGCATGACATGAAATCGAACGATAGGTTATGTACTATTAAATGAACTTTGTTTGTTACTGTGTGTTCGCCACGAACAATGAGCGATTACGTGACAGTACTATGATAGAGTTATTAATAAAAATGGCAATTTTTATTGTAAATCCTTGTCAAACTATGATTTTCTGAGATTTATGTTCACTGTGTTGGTCCATTGGTTATAATTAATAAATACCGAACCTTGTGCTAAAATCAAGTTTCACTGTGTTAATAGTTCTTTACGTATTCGTAACATGTAAAACCCAACGAAGGAACTCAAAGACCCATTGATCTAAATATGTTTTTCGTGATATAATAAATAGTTTATTTTCTGTTTTGCTTATTTTACATTTTGTCATTTTGTATCATTTTCTACATAATTGCCAAATATGAATCTGAATATTCACTTATATGTACTAGTAGGTTGTTAAAGACGTCTCATGGGTCTGTTCATGTCTTACTATTAAATGCTGCAAAAAGTTTCAACAAACGAAAGGTATTGCACAATGCGTCTTTTCTTTTTTGTGTGTAATCGTTACCAAATATGAACTGAACTCTCAAGTATCTTCGTGAGAAACGTCTACTTTTTGTGAATAATTGTGGAAAGGTTTTCAAATATCCGCGATGTATAAATTTCATTTAAAAGCTTAAATAGTAAGCTTAAATAGTATGAAGTCTTCATAAATATTTATAAAAATGTCACAATATAGATAATATGGACATCCTGCAATCAGTGCATGGTCTACAAATCAAGATATTGGGAAATGTAAACAGTCACAATGGTTTAGCATTGCACATTTTGTTCAATTAATAGCGTTAAAGATTTCGAATTGCACGTATACTTGCTTTGATAAGGTCTTATTGGTTGAGTTAATAAGTTGAATAAATTAATGGGTTTTTACAAATTTATTTTCTGACACATTTTTAGTTGTTCGCGCTAGCGGACAATTTATGTAGAGGGAGTTTTGCAAGTCAGAATGCTGCTTAACTACGCTAGGCGGAGCTTCGTTGTATTGGACAATCGATATTGGCCAATTAGAGCGCACGCTTTGCATGAGCGACAGCACTACCTGCAGTAAAATTATGCAGACGACGCCAAGAACGATAACCACCTCATCTGCATGTTTATGCTGGTACACTGCAGACACATCTTGCGAATAGTCTTCTCTTTAAACCGCTGTTTACATTTAAATCACTTAGAGGTTTATCGAGTGTGTATGTAATAAATAGTGTTTGACAGGTCGTGCGACGACAATGGCCAGTTTATCATTGAAATCTGTACATATTGGCTGCTTTCAGGGAAAACGGATCTGAATGCATGTCAAATAATATAAGCCTGTGCACACTGATAAGCCTGTGCAGTGCGCACATTTTGTCTCAGTTATCTCTATAACATAAATATGAGGATAAACAGTGCACACACATCTCGACCTGTGTTTTAAGACACACTCTTTATAAATTTGAATTGGTTGTGTTCATTTCAAACTTGCGATATAAAAAGCTATAACATTATTTTGAAAACTGAGTTGCGTCTAAGATTATGCACCAGCGAACAATTTCAGTGCCTTCAGCGCTTTGATTTAGTGAAGTCAGTATAACCTTTACATGTAAATCCATAATCTATAGAAGTAAAACATAGGCAATATCGTCCACGTCGTGGAAAATGATTATCACGATATCCTCCAGTTTGAATTAGAAGTGCAATACAATCAATCTTAGTATATAAAACAGGTATTCAAATGTATTTATTTTTAAAACAAATATCTTTGTTTGAATTTTCATAAAATTCCATGTATCTTTAATAAACATACACAGTTATTTTATGCATGACTTTCATTGTTGGCTTAAGAATTGAAATCGCAGGATGTCCTTTACAGGCTTCTCATCACGTTCTACAGATACCCATAATTTAATACTCGTAGATGGCTTTTGCAATCCCTTTAGTCTTAACATAAACCTAATTGATCAATATATTGGCGTCTTCCATAAGTCCTTTGCATAAATAACAAATATATCCTGCAAGATATAGGAAAACGGTGCTGATCATACAATAAAAATGAAGAATTAAAGAAATATTGTATCTTACCTAACTTAACCAGATTTTGCCTCAACAACGAACATGAGTTATCACGTCAGGTGATGAATACCATGGCATACGACATTCGACATTCCTATAAGCCAAAAGTCGTAATATTTTATTTCGATATTTAAAATGGGACTTTTTAATGCTGTTTTGTAACTTTAATTATATGCATGGCGTCAACCTAGATACTGAACTACTGAGCTCCCTAAAAAGCCAACATAAAAAATTTATAACACATCTCATAAAATGCATCCATAAAAACATAAATATATTTCAATTGGTTTGCGCAGTTTAAATTTGATAACAACCATTTATCATCGTGTCATTGGCACACTGAACATGTATTCTTTTTATATACCACATGACATGGCAAATTCTTTATCAATCGACTGTGAAATGATATGCTTTCATCATCGTAATAAATATGTATAAAATTACCATGGGAATATCCCGTTTCTTTAAATGATAAAAATCGGTCTGTTTTTTACATCTATCAAATACTTACTATTATATTAATGTATTCAAGGAAATAAAAGCGTTTAGTGTTTAACTGAGTTTACAACAATAACTGTCAGAACATTTCTTGAAAAAGAACAAACTTTGAATGATCATTATGCATTCTCATTATCAGTATGTTTTAGAGCTTACACACTAAAATGGATAGATATTGAATATATATTTTAAAAAATCCAAAGACAGAGTTATGACATTGACCTTGTTACCTGTGTATTTGAGTGACAATCAAACTGATTATTTATACTCCGTTACTTTTAAATTCCATGTATGCTTCATAATATTTCATCTGTAAATGTCTAATTATTGTTGAAAGCAATTATTATTTTTGTCATCCATACATAATTTTTGTTTTGTTATGTAGCTTTTATTCACCTCCATTCACACGATACATTTTATTGTTAGTTAACATGTTAATTTATTAGTATATAAAAGAGTTCTCTTAATAATGTGCTCAACTTGCTTGATATATTACAGGCATTGCTATAATAGAGGTAGATAAAATTCATGCATAACATTATACAGACACAAACACACATTTCGCACACACACAGGCACTACATAAATGACATGTTATGATAGAAACAAATACTTGGACTTCTGAAAAATATTAACCTTTCATCAATCATAGACAAATCAAATGACCATGGTATTAAATAGTAAAAGCAATCAACACAATTAACAATAAGATTATGCTATTGGTCTAGACATAGTATTACAATTCGTCAGTCCTCTTATTGAAGGAAATAAACCCTTTCTTTTGCGTACAAATACATTGTATGTACTTTTAAATTTCCAGGATTACACTATAGATATCAGTCTTGTTAATGCTTGTACTCCCAAATAACATTGTTTGATAGGAAATCTCAGTATATTTTTGCACATTTTTTGACCCTTCACATTCAATAACATACTTAACAAGTTGCAATCCCAGCATATATGTAATACAGTTTCTTTATCTTTATTACAAAAGGAACATGAAGTGTCATAAACAGTGTTCATTTTATACAAGACAGATTAATTTCTAATGATTCTGTGAACACTTCTTGTTTGGAACCACTGATTGTATGAATCTTTAGCTATAATAAAAACAAGTCTAAGCACTTTTGCCGTTTCAATGTTATTGTCCCCTACATGTTTCACCGTATGGGACTTATGGTTTACGCTCTGTGCGTCTGTCTGAGAGTCTGCCTGTCACACTTTTCTGGATCATGCGATAACTTTAAAAGTTCTTCATATTTGTGTCATGAAACTTGGAACCTGGATAGATGGCAACATGGACATTATGCACGTCATTTCATTTTGTTCCTACGTCAATAATTCTGGTTGATATGGCAACAAATAAAAATAATTCTGACAATGGTGGAGCCGGTAGGGGACATATATTGCTTGGCAATAGTCTTGTTAAATGTTTAAACCTCTCTGTCATATACTTTCCTCTATATTGATACACAAATCTAAATGTCAGTGATCCATATCTCTCGTCATCTTCATTTCTCTGTTGATCAAATTAAACAATTTGTTTGAAATGAAGACGATGTGTGAATAATCGCGAAGAACTTTAAAAGAACCATATCCAGGTATTCCGCCTTAGGTAATGAACATATTCTTTATGCAGATGACACTCTTTACATACCGATGCAAAATTCGTCAATGCAGTTACCATATTAATTGTTTAAAGTGAACATTATTTACTTATCTTTTCTTTTCCACTACTTTGTAAACTCTTATTCTTTTCCTAACAATTTACTTTTCACAGTCCATGTACTCAATTTATTATACTCGATACTCATTGTTTCCTGCTGTAGTGCACTTTTCCTTTGGGTATTTTCAGAAAAATACCATTTATGTTCGGTTTAAAAAATGCAGTACCATATATTTTTAATGAACAGAACTATAGAAGAAAATGTGCTCCGTTCCAATCCAATTTAAAAAAAGACAAAATATACACGCTAAATTTTCGGAAATCATGTGTATGTAGGTTGATGTTATTTGAGATACGTATGCTATACTGAACTGGTTTATGTCAGTTAGACATACCATTGTACTCAATACATACATAAAAAGGCTGCCAATATGTTGAATACGGTGTGTAAATATTGGAGCAATGGGGATGAACATGCGAACCCTAGACCATGGGATATTGACTTCCGATCTCTGTATTGTGAATACGTTGCGTTACTAGACCAGTAGAGATTGACATATATTCAAACTTCATTAGTGTCTCATTCGTATACATACATACATAATTATACATATACACATACAAATATTCACAAAAACATGCATACGACCATTCTATCGAATACTTTTAAGAGATATACCTATTCAAGATTACATAACTTCAAGACTATTACATATTTACACAAAGTATTAAAAGTTAGATGGCCATCGCTAATACGAACCCTATTATATGAATACAGTGTGTAACTCATAAATATCTTAAGATTGACATAAGAACCATGTAATCTGAAATTGTTTCGTTACTTCTAGACCAATTGAGATTAAAATGCGAATCATGGATTGAGAATACGATGCATTACTACTAGACGACGAGATATTGACATGCGACCACTATACTGTGAATTTGGAGGTTAAAACTAGAGCAAGGCAGATTTACATGCGACCCCTGTATATTGAAAACGTTGCGTTACTACTTCACTACAAGATAAGTATTGATGCAAAGCATCAAGGGGCGTCGGGAATTTCAGTGTAAAAGGCACTCAATGAAGTTACTTTTTTTTCTATTGTAAATATTAATATATTGGCCGATTATTGCAAACAAAATAGAAAAAATACTGGTATAACCATTATCTATGATTTTGTGTTATAACCCCCAAATAACCATTATCTATGATGTTGTGTTATAACCCCCAAATGACCATTATCTATAACTTTGTGTTGAAACCCCCAACTAGTTCATAGGTCATTTTATTTACATTGGTTTCCTTTTTTACTGGCATCCGTGTGCAGTTTTCATTAATGGAACAGAACTGTGTAGGTTTTAAAAATCTGCTTCATCTTGTAAGCGTAATTTCATATTTTCTTTACTTCAAGGGGATATGATTCTAAACTTATTCTTACGTACTCCTTTACGATAGGGGTTGAGTACTTACTGATATGAAAACACTGTAAAAGTTTTAATGTGTTAATGACCCCCCCAACCCCCACCCTCTCACACATATATTTCATGGGCATAATAAAATCAAAAAATGGTAACAATAAAACAGCATATTTTTTTTAACTAAAATGTCTACATCAAAACAAAAAATCTACAGGGAACACAAATAAAATAATTTGATTCTACTGGGGCTCGAATCTTGGGCCTCTCACATGTGAGGCGAGCGTGTAACCACTACACTACGGAACCGCTTGAAAAATCACCTTCTAACTAAGATATTAATAAGTGACTGTATTCTAACGGCTATCAATAAAGCAATAAATCGTGTCATCGCTGTCGTCTTGTAAAATTGAAGAAACTACACGTTAACCAAAACTCGAACAGAAAAAGTCTGCGTTATTGTTAGAAACACCACAAAATAAATATATTTTAGTCAGTTTTTTTTTTACAAAACCAGAAAGTTTCACCAGTTTGCGTATTTGCTCAGTCCCTGTGATCAGTTATTAATTAACAGAATTACCTTTGCATTATTGGCAATAAATGTTGTAGTTAATGTAATAGGCACAAATACAGTACTTATTTACACTAATTTACACAAAAAAACACCTCTAATGCAAGATATTCTGACAACAAATGTATATACATTGATCCGTAAAATAACTTCTCTTCCCATAAGCGAAGAAAAACGTATTACATACGAGTCGCCGCACTTCAGTGCGACGCCAATGAGAGAATGACATGCGACCATTTCATCAGTGAATATGGTTCGCATTAACTAGACCGCTGGGTATAGACATGCAACAATTGGATTGTTCATACGGTTTCCTTATATTGCTTTAATACTCTATATGCCACATGTTTGTCGAATTTTCATGATACTTGATGAGGCGAGTTTGAAAATGGTCTCAATCTATTGAAATATATAATTGAACGATTCATATAGACGTGTTTAACGGAAGTAAATGATTAAATACATTTTTCTTTGAACCCGAAATGGTCAGAGGTTCAATACTATTTCTATCAAATCTGGCAACGCCACATGGGTAATTATTTATATAGAATTATTTGTTATGATAACTTTAAAAACTTATTTAAAACGCAATACCAAGAGGTTTGGTAGTTGCTATGTTACGTCCGAAAGTGGTCCTCTACAATGATTTATAGGTTAATTCATGCCAGAAACCTGTGTCACATAATGTATATTAACAACAAGTGAACTAACTTTTGACTTAAAAAACATCTCTTAAACAAAAAAGCCAAAGTTGCAATATTTGGCATGTAACATCATACGTGGTATCGCATTAATCTCGAGTTTGCTCTACCTGGGGAAGCTGGGATGAAGCTGTTTATGTTTAATTAAACCTTCTACTCTTCTTCTCTTAAAACAAAAAGCACACAGCTTAAATGTGTGGTGTGTAAAATGAGATTTTGGTGATCTTCGAACATTGTTAAAATTAGACCCTTGCGTTCGAAACTGACCACGCCCGAGTATGAATTTAAGCGATCTTGGGTCATGTGGGCCTTCTTGTTTTGTGAAATCTAACTGAATTGCTAGAGAAGCCATACACGACGGTTATGTTCGGTGTTCTGAATATTGTTGCCGTATCCAGGTTGTCTTCTTTCAAGAGAAACTTCTGACTTTCTTAGTTTTAGAAAATATTAATATTTTTTTTGTCAATTGAGGCAATGCTCTTCACATACTATTTTACAAAAATTTTCCCTTTGAAAATAAAGACGAATATGTAATGAATTAGTATATCTTTTCGTCGTAACATGATACTTATTACACCAAGAATCCTAAACTGGAAACAATGTCTACGTAATATATTGTAACGTCATGAAATCAGTTTTAATGTCTCCATGTACTTTTTCCTCAAATCAAGGCATTCGTTCAATCTAAAGCAAATGTAACTTGCACAACGATAGCATTACTTGTGCTATTTGACGCCGTAAAGTTGTGTCTCCGCTTAAACTTGACGTTTTTCGAAGATATGTAAAACAATTCATCGTCGATTTGGGGTAGACATATGATCCTAGTCATGAGCTATCCACAGGGTACTAAGACTTCTAAATTAGCATTGAAACTATGGTAAGTAAATGATGTTGTCAAAAACCTCGCATGTTCTCAAATATGTGAACTTATTTACAAGTAGAACAGTTTTCTTTAGTTTACAAAATACGCCCTTTAAGAAAATGTCATTTGATTTCTATATATATATATTGAGCATAAACAAAACAACGTTGACGCCGAAAATGCGCAACGTCATATCCGTACATAAATGAAACATCTTGAAATAAAAAATGGCCGCTGATGAAGAGCGTGAGGTCGAAAGCTGCAGCATAAAATAAATACAGCGGTTTTGAATAAAATATGTTTTTATGATACACATCCTTTGGCCCTACCACATTCACCTAAATTTAATAAACAAAATCTCTGTAAATTGCTTGAAGACTTAAAATCTAAATTCGTCTTAGTTCCTGCTGATAAGGCTGCTAATAATGTTATCATAATATGACGAGTGTTTTATGTTCAAACTATTTCACAAGAACTTTCACAAACTACATCATATTGTGAGTACAATAAGCAACCTAATGAAATTATTACCGACCATATTGCCCAATGCATTAAGTTAAATGTAATAGTCAATATTACTGACAAGAAATTGCCATCACTTTACTGGATACCTAAATTACATAAGAAGACATATAAAAGTCGTTTTATCGCTAATTCAGTGTCTTGTACCACCAAACAATTATCAGTGTATCTTACATCTGCATTGAGTGCTATTAGATATCATATAGCTAAATTTTGTAATAAAGTTTATGAAAATAGTAATATTTACCTATTTTGGTCAATAAAAAACACCTTAGAAGTTATTGATAAAATTGAAAATAAAAAATATAAGGTGTCACAGGTAAGTACTTAAGATTTTTCGACACTATATACAACGCTTCCTCACGCTTTAATAAAATCCAAACTTGTTTCTTTGATTGAAAAAAACTTTTGCTAGAGAGAAATGTTTGTATCTAGCTTTAAACACTAAAACAGCTTTTTTTACTAATCAGATATTAGATAATTACATCATTTGGACTGGTCTTGACTTTTGTGCGGCACTTACTTTTCTTTTGGATAACTTGTTTGTTGAATTTAATGGTAAAATATTTAAACAAATTATTGGCGTTCCTATGGGTACTAATTGTGCGCCTCTTATAGCTGACCTTTTTTTATATTGTTATGAAAGCGAATTTATGTTAGAATTATCTAAAACTAAGCAAGTAGATTTGATTAATTGTTTTAACCTTACTAGTAGGTACATTGATGACATACTTAATTTAGATAATCCATTATTTGAACAATATATTTACAAAATCTACCCAAAAGAACTAGTCTTAAATAGATCGTGTATATCCAATACAGACGCTGCGTATTTAGACTTACATTTAACTATTAATAATAATTTGATCAAAACTAGTTTATACGACAAACAGGACGATTTTAACTTTGAAATTGTGAATTTTCCGTTTCTAGATGGCAACATCCCTAAAGGACCTTCCTATGGTATTTACATTTCGCAGTTGGTACTTTATGCCAGAGCATGTTCGTGTATTAAAGATTTTAATGATCGTAATCTAATATTAACTAAAAAATTGCTAAAACAATGCTTTTTGTATCATAACCTAAGAAATAAATTTGCTAGATTTTACTCTAAGTATGGTGATTTAATTTCAAAATATAATGTTTCTTTAAAACGGCATTTAAATAATGGATTCTCCCATCCATCATTTTACGGAGATGTTTTAAAGCGTGTCCGCAAATTAAAATATGTTAAACTAAATGCTCATATTAAACTTTTCAATTTAATTAACTTGTTTTTATCAAAAGGATACGATGCTTATGTACTTAAAAACACGTGTTTGATGGTTTTCGATTCACTATATCTTTCTTCCCTTAAAATTTGGAATCATTAGTGATATTATAGGCATTTTTCACAGTTGAATAAAATTGTGTCATTGTGTCGTATGAACAAATCTGCATTAATACTACATTATAGGCATTTTTCACTGTTGAATAAAATTGTGTCATTTTGTCGTATGAACAAATCTGCATGTAAACTACATTTGGACTCAAATCGTACATCAGGTCATTTCTGTCTTCAGTTTTCAAAACACCTATATACTGTTTGATTCCAATAATGTCGCTTTAATGGAATTACCATTTGTATTCATTTGCTTCTTAATATTAAATCACGTAAACTTGTTTTATTAGTAGCACAGCCCCATTAATATTTTTATTTAGTACTGCCCTTGGAATTTGTTCACGTCATTATGTCATTATGGAGTTTTGTGACGTCATACGACCGACTTTCCCAGTTGTAATCTACATGCATAGGTCATTGGGTTTATAACGTTCCATTTTATTTATATTTTCTCTCTGATAGGCGTTTCTTGTTTGATTTAATTATTTTTAATTTGTTTAGCAGTCACATAAACAACCAATCTATGTAATATGGAATTTTTACACCCATTATTGCTGCTTCTTCCTGTATTTGCGCGATGATTATCTGAGATATTAACTCTATGATTCTACATTCTCAAATCTTTTCTATAAAGAAGGAATGTAGTTGACAATTGTTAATAGTTTTATTTGATCGTTCGTCAAAAAGTTGTAATTCTGTTACTCTTGTATCTTCAATGCAATTGAGTAATTAAATAGTAATTAAATTGAATGCGTTTTAATTCCCTTTTATTATTGTTTAATTTGAGTTACAATGCTATGACGTTAAATTTAATTTACACTTAAATGTATTATGAATATTGCTGGGCCAAGTGTGAGGTTGAGCGCTCTATAACCAGGTTTAAACCCCCAATGCTTTGCATTGACCGTTCCAAGGCGGTGACCCCAGCTTTATTCATATTTTGTGTTTATGTTGGTTTGTATTGTGCTGTATTGTGCTGTTTTGTACTGTTTGGGCAATCGGTCACTTGCCTTAAATAAAGGACCAACTAATTGTTTTTAATGAAAATTCAATACTGCTCCAGCAGCTGGAGTTTCACCTCGTTATATTGTTTAAATAATAAAATAATACAAGGCTTATAGAGACTTTATTATATATATATATATATATATATATATCATACCACCGCATTGATATTTGTCTGATATAACGTTGCCTGATATATTTTATATCATGGTGAACAGGAAGTTCTTATATCAGTCAATGTTTGAAGTTACGTGGAATTTGCAATCAAGTCAACAATTTCTATCAACATGAACCAGGCTTAAAAAAACAAACATTTTAATGCCAAGAACGTACATATTTTATTCTATTTTAAAGTAAAAAAACACAAAAAACGTGTATTTTTTTAAAAATCACAACAACCTGCACTGCATGAGTTAAATGACGTCATCAATGGGGCAATACATCTTAAATATCGATATAGTCATTGTACTCGCAAGTGTTGAACAGAAAGTGAAGACAAATGATAACTGTATGCTAATCCTCAACTACTTAAACAAACGATTTAACACGCTTATGTCATTATTGACACCATCATCAAAATGTCAATTTCAATACACAATTCCAAAATGGCGTCTCCAAACTATTCGGTTAAATGTGTTGTTCGATTAAATTTGTCGCTGCAGTCCATTCCTAATCCCCAATTCAAGACGTTTATAATTAAAGCGGATGTACTCTTCCCATTCGTAGTGCAAACAACTTTTTGTTTATACGATGTTTAAAATAAGCGATTATTCGTGTTGTCTTTTCGAACGCCGTTTCTACATGTATGTCAACGTGTAAAAGCCGGATCAGCAAAATCAGCGGGGAACCGTACATTTTAAATATAAAAAAATGGATTGTTTTGCAGATTTTTAGGAAAATGTGGTATGATAAACAGAAAAACAGGTTACTGTCCCATCGTTTTGTAATATATCATGCTCGGCACGAATAAAATATCGGCTCGGCAAGCCTCGCCTGATATATAACAAAACGATGGACAGTAATCTGTTATTCTCTCTCTCTCTGTCTGTCTGTCTGTCTGTCTGTCTCTCTCTCTCTCTCTCTCTCTCTCTCTCTCTCTCTCTCTCTCTCTCTCTCTCTCTCTCTCTCTCTCTCTCTCTCTATCCTCTATCTCTCTCTCTCTCTCTCTCTCTCTCTCTCTCTCTCTCTCTCTCTCTCTCTCTCTCTCTTCTCTCTCTCTCTCTCCCTCCCTCCCTCCTCCCTCTCTCTCTCTTTCTCTCTCTCTCTCCTTCTCTCTCTCATGCACTTCGCTTTTAATTGGGCTTTGTAGTACGTTTATTTTCACTGAACCCCTGACATATTCTACAACTCATTTTTTTTATTACTCTAGCGTGCTCATGCCATTGATTATTATAAATTTATAATTAGATGTAAAATTATTGTAATTTATAAGAACGTTTCTGCGGCTAATGCATAGAGCTCTTTGTTGTGTCAAGTTGTCGGTCTTTCAGTCTCCAGACAATCTTTACTTTGATGCTAATGAAGCGTTCTTTTAAGATGCAAATAAATGTATTAAAAAATTCTATATATTATATTATATTTTTAAAATATTATTTAGGTGTTGTTTTTTCGGAGTTTCTTTTCGATTTATTGACTAAACAAGTGTCGTTATTCATATGTTTTGGACTAATGCAAGCCATGCTTTTGCCTACCAGTGTATTGCGAATGCACGAAAATCGGTAATCAAAACAAAAACAATGAACTGGTCTATACTTTATGTAAAATTACTGAAACCTTGCATAGTATATTAGGTTACAGGTTAGGGTCTTGACAAACAACTTTTTTATCAGGACAGTGTGAATTCAACCCATAATTTGGAATCCACAAGTGGATCTATTAGTTTATGACGATCCTTTATGATGATCCTTTATGTACCTTTATGCTAATAATACGCATATGTCATTCTCAGGTATATTATACCTTATAAAGGCGTTTAATTTTCCGTTCATATAAACATATACTTTTCGAAAAATGCAAATAACTATCAAGTGCAGGAAACGTCAGCACACACTCCATCCACATCTGTTACATTCTAAAGAGTGCAATATATTCTCTTCTTATAAATTCCCTCTTAAAGTAAGTGTTTATAAACATTCATAAAAAGGGTTGTTGAGTGTTGCCTAAGCTATTTAAAGTCATAAGTATTTACCTAAACCTTTTATTTAATGCACGTGTGCGTGATTAATCTAAAATTTCTATGTTTAAGATATGTGACTGGTTATAAATTGTTAACGTCTTATCAGTTTAAGTGTTTGTCATTTACGTTCACTATTTAAACATCACAGCAGTCTAGGATGATTACCAGGATACTCAGTTTCAGATTAAATGACTTTATCAATGATAATCAGCCTATTGAGAAAATGTAGTTAACTCAATCGGACTGGCTCGGTCTTTTACATAGGTCGCCATTGTGAATATTTTGTTCATGGTATGATAACTTAGACGAGCTGCTTCGCTGAAGCAGCATCGTCAAAAACTCAAAAAGGAGACGCGAAATTGTTTGTTTCTTTCCCTTTGAAATAAAATTAAAATTTTATTTATAAAGGTTCAAAGCATAATGGTTCATCTGTACATTCTAAGTTTTATCATACAATTGCAAAAATAATGAATTCTTTAATTCCCCAGTATAACCCACCATTACCACGAAAAACCTATTCTTACCAGACAAGCCTCTGTTTTACCAGCCCAGATCAGTCAATACTATGCCAACCCATTATAAACTTTGCTCTAAATCTATGTAAGTATGTCACGTGTTCTATAAAATAAAGTTGAACAAAAACTAGAACATATAATTTAGTTTTGTTTGTTTTCTTATCATTTTTTGTTTCAGCATAATGTATTATAATATTTTCACCGTATACATCAATATTTTATAATGATGTCCCTGTAATTGTTTGCAAAATGATAATTTACGAAGTTGACATCATTTTTAGTGGTTAATGAATTGACATCATTAAAATGCACATGTAAATATATTAACTTTAATAAAGCCTGGAGTGAAGATTAATCATGTTCGCATTCATACCCATTAAATACAAACACATTATGAATAAATTCACGGCGTATTCAAAGTAATTAAAACTCAGTATTTTGTTAATAACACGCAAGAAAAAAAGATTTTTGCATTCCTTTGCATTTGCCTTAATATGTCTAAGCTAAGCTGATCACTCCGCGCTCATATCTGGATGAGCCTTGTCATCGCCTTTTGTTCGGCATTCGTCGCCATCTTCATGCTCCCTGTCTTGTTTCCTCACCTTTGTTATCAACTTTTTAGCGGCAACATTAATAGTCAAATCTTCATACCACGTGATCAGAACAATTCTGTCGCCACTTGATCAAAGTAACGAGAAACTTTTGAACAACATAAGGCTACTTTGATTGCCCACTTTTCATGATATTTGGTCAGACCTGGGTGACTTGGGGTTAATAACAATGCCACTATGTTTGATAAAAGGAAAAGTTAAAAAATTCTGTAGAGGTCATATTAATTGCTTATATTTGTCATAATGAAATCACGCGTATGGTCACACATTTGGTCTTAAGATTAATTTTAATAGTTTGTAAATGTACGGCTCAAAAAGCTGGTAACTAGACTAAATTACACGAGGGAACACCCTAGAGGCATTATGTACTGCCCAATCTTCATAAATCTTTACCGGAACAATTTCCCAAAAGATATATTGTCCATTTCTCCTAAACTTTTTTTTATCCGCCGCTAAAGGTGTAGGGATATATAATTGGGCTTGTCCGTCCGTCCGTAAAATTACGACTGATGTTTACTTGAGAAAGATAGACATTACATAACGACAGAAATTTTGAAAGATTGAAATTGACATTATTTTAATGGTAAATTGATAGAGGTTTGGTTTTGCGATTGAACAAATGAACAACGTCTTAGCTTAAATAAGACGAGCTCTCACTAGTGGTCATCGACGTTATACGTTTGTATTCACCGATGTCCTCTAAGGGGTGGCCTCTATGTTGTATTGCAACTTGAAATCAAAAGTGAATCGTTTCAGTAGATGCTTTTAGTACCAATCGCCGACCATAAAGATTTATGAATTGTATTTGATGCTGATGTCTATTTATTCGAAAGGTCGAATGTCACAAAGGATTTAAACAATTGACAAACATGATCCTTTTGTCGATCTATATTACGCATTTGGTTATTTATAAATTAAGTTTTGGTTATTTCTAACAATGAAAATGATGGTTCGAATGAGTATAATGCTGCTGCTGCTCCTGCTGGTGATGGTGATAACTTGCAAGTATTTTGAGAATAGAGAATAATACATGGATAATAAACCGTGGATATACCCTTGTTACATTATATATAAGGCATGGTTTTGCTATATCCGCCAATAAACTAATATTGAAACTTTTATCCAATGTTTTCATTGTGTATACATATTATTTGTTTGATTTATTTGTACCCCAAATGGGGTAAAATTATATTAATGGCAAACAATTCACCGAATTTGCGCAACACCCTTAAGGCTAGATTTATTCATTTCAGCATTGATGTGTACTATACATCACCTAACTTTATGCAAGTGCACATTATGTATAAGTCTGTATGCTGAATTTGACACAACTTTAATTATTTAGTTCTTTCAGCTAGATTTTATGACACGTAAGAAAGAGCTATACATTTTGATTTATTTAATACTGTTTATTCATCGTATTGAAATAGAAGTATTCATGGTGTCAAACTTTACATTGTTAATGAATACTCGTAACACGAGTGTCATTTTTTCATCACATCCGTATTGAAAAGGCCCTCGATATATGCGCATATTAAAATATTTACGTCACTATTATACATATTAATTACTTAAAATCTAAAAATCTTCAAATAATGGAAAATATAGTATCTCAAATAAAAAGGCGATCAAATTGAATATTTAAAAGAGTAGATTCCATTAAGTTGGCAAAACGTTGTCGATATACGATATTAAGATAAACATTCCATAAACGATCAATTTAAAGTAAACAATATGGATGCACAAAATCATTGTAATTTTAACCAAAAAACTTTAATGGTTAAAAATTTGCAAAACGGATATCAAAATGAAACTATGTATCGATGTGAAATTCAATTTCTAATTATGTGCTGTTTAATTGGCGCCTTTGTCACTGGCATGTTAACGCGTATTATACTAGTAGTATTTGCCACCGATTAGTCCATACGGTACCACCACGTAAGGCAAGCAATCACTGACAATTATGATAATGGTATTGATGTGCCACGTTGGTTCAGTTTTCCAATCGCCTCGTCACATGTTTTATATAGTTGAATCATATTAAAGTATATTATAAAATGAACACTGTAAACAGTAGACGATACACATACTGTATTTCGTAATGAGAGCATATGTTTAATGCAAGAAAACAAATATACAAAAATAGCAAATTAGTAAATGAATAAAGAACGCCAATCATCACTCATACTATTAGAAAGGAAGGTATGGGAACTATTATACGATTTCCTATCGCCCATGATTATATTGTATTTTTATTATGCGTATCACAGCAAAATAATCGGTATGAACAGACTATTATGTTGTGTGGCATTTTCAAAGCGATATTTTTATATGCAAACGTAATATTCTGTATGAAATCTCAAGATATCTACCATTAACTCGCAAAAAACCAAATTGACAGAACATACAAATTAGAAAATGCATTTGTCAATCTTGGCATAGCATACAGTCGTAACAGTTTGTTACATGGAACTAAAATAAGTATGTTGCATTTATTGTATGCTTTCCGATGGTTTATAGAGAAATTTAAGTGAACTAAAACTGCTATTTCACTTTAAAAACAGTGAAAAATAACAGTGACAATTATAGATACATTTAATTGTTTTACCGGAAATATTTTAGATATCGTTGGTTTCACATTGTGACCCAAGGGCAACTTCTGTGCATTGAATGTTTATTAAAATAAATAAAATAACAATAATAATATAATAAGAATAAGCTTCCCTTGAACATATATGCAATAACACTTCGGGGCGCACAACGGGGAATTATAGTATATGGAATGGCAAAAATACAAATATAATCATATTTAAGCATAAAATAAAAATAAAATGTGTTTGATCTGGTTGAATATCGATTTTAATTCACTCGTGATAGTAGAACAAATATATTTTCACTCGTGGCACATACTATAATTTTCTATGATCACTCGTGAATTAAAGTTGATATTCCACTAAATCCAACAAATATCCTCTATTTCATACATATTTTACTTTTCGATTTAACACAGTTTCATATGAATTCCTAGTTCTCTGTGTATTTGTTGTAAACCTTGTTGCAGTGGCAAAGTCAAGAAGTGCGTGGCATCTTGACCTTCATATTTCCCCATGAACATTGAGATAACGTGGACGCCATTCCCGTCTTTGTCGTCGATGCACACGATAGCCCCACTATCTCCGGGTTTACCGAATGCTTCCTGCCCAAACCTTCCAGCTTGGTCATAACTCTCATTTACAATTACAACATATTTATATGTTCCAATTGGTCTTTCAAATCTGGGCACGACAATCCTTCCAACGCTCGGGGATATAGTAGAGTTTGCCGTTCATGCGAAAACTAGCTCTCCTTGCAATAAACGTCGTATTTCTTGCTCTTGTGTTTCTTGGAAGCGGAACAGCATGGAATCAGCTGGTCTACCTCTGCAGTCTATGAAATGCATGTCGGTAATTTCGAGTAGGGGAAATATTCTCAATGCAGCAATATCAAGCCCCTCCCTCTCACGTCTAGCTGGGGGCGTTTTTACGGCAATACATTCATAATATCCATTGTCATGTATATAGTATATCCTGCCATCTTGCTGGTCTATAAAGTGACGAGCCGTTAATGCATACTTGGCTATTCCATGCTCTGCAAATCCTCCTAAAGTAGCAGTTAGTCCACGCCTTCCAATGGGAGTGCCAACCTGTATTCCCGCTAACGGAGTATAAGGACATGGGCCATAGTTAAGATGATATTTCACAATGTTGTTCTTTGTCAATGTCTGTATTATTTTACCATCACGTTTTTTGTTGATTTCTCTGTTTAATATTATTTCAAGAACATTATGCTGATATCCACATCCGACAACACTGGGGTCTAATTTATAGAGAGTTTTAACAATCTGCAATGCATACAGGTATTAAATAAACTGTTACGGGTTTTACACACATCAATACATGTGTTAGCAAGTTAATTGGTAAACGTAAAACGTATGTTGTACTGCTAAAAACGAAATATTTATCGAAAATAAATAAATAAACTAAAAAAAGACAATTATCTGGGTTGTGTTATGACATATCTAATTTAGATATAATTTACAAAACGGAAAATTATACATTAGGATTCAATTTCGGTGTTTTTGTGTGCGCCTTAACATCTAACAACAATATATCCATTTTGTGTCTGTCTTCTTCAGCTGTTGAAGATGTTTAAACCATTTTCCTGTTAATGTATATTTACAAACATGTGTAAAAGATATTGCGTATATTTGTGTACTGTTCAGTGTTCAATTAAGGGTGTCGTTAACAGGTTTCCGTATTTTCGAACAAGGGAATCATGCATTTACAGGCAAAACTCAAATATGGAATACTATAAGAGTAATTTAAATAGGTGGGATAATGCCTTAATCGAGAATCAAACCAGGTACGCGCGAGTATCTTCATCCCCATGGAATATTTACAAACATGTGCTTTTAACGACGTGTAACTAATTCACAAATTTTGCGGTGGAGAGCCGAATAAACGCTGAATGATGAATACGCTAAACGATACAATTTTGATATTTTACTTCATCCTTTGCGGTATTTAAACGGTGTAGCTTTTGAATATGATTAAACATGGGTTTAATCTATGACAATGCCTTGAAAACTTTAACGTTGTTAATCTATGAATATATACATTCCAATAACTGATGAATTTATAGCATTTAACTTATGTGTTCAAGTTTAATAACAAGAAACGTTAAACTATTGGGATTTGAAACGAAACGTATCAGCTAATAATTACTATTAAACGTTTGATTACAAATCAACTTTTGTTTGCAGATATAATTCAGTGCTTACAGGGCCATCTATTTCAGTAACTCCGCCAATACATGTTGATAATGATTCACCAGTTTACATTATACCTGATCCGGCAAATCCACTTTCTAACTCAGATGAATTTCGTTTGATCGATAGTAATCCATTTTACTCGTGATCGTCAAAAATAGTCTCGACTCTCCTCACAGTAGCAGTCTTCCGTCCCACATGCTGACTGTGAGAATGTTCTGGCATGCGTGTTGTCCGGCGAACTATATCTATTTCATTCTTGTCGTTTATCGCATTGTCTACCATCTGTCCAAGTTCCGAGCAAACATATCGCTCCAACAAAAGATTAATGTTTCTTTTTATATTTTCCGGTGATGAAATTATGATTTTCAAATCTGTGTGTGCTTCTTTAAAGTGATTGATTGTCGTTAAAGTACTCTCTGTTAATAAAACCAGCTCTGAAAACATCCTTTCGGCATTTTCTCTAGGATGTTTTTTGTAACAATACGTATGACAAACACTTACAGTAGGTTCCAATTTAGATACATTTTCGTGTTTTGCTCTACTGCTTAATGCTTCAAATTGATTTTTAACAATTTTGAGAAAATGTGTACACTCACTTTCTTTGCCGTAACAATGAAGAACCACTCTGACATTCCCAACGCTTTGTTTAAAAAACACGTTTGACTTCAAAAAATGTCCTCTTTGAATCAATCTTTCCACGCGATCAGCTGTGAATTTGTATCGCGGAAATACGTCCATTTCAAATATGTAAAGTTTTCCTCTGATACCAGTCATCTTTACCGGTAAGACTTAACTATTTATGTTAATATATAAATATATATGATTCAAAGCCAATCGAATATTTCATTAAAAACGACTACAGTACTTACTTATTTGTAAACAAAACATAAACTCTTTCGATGGTGTTTCACGTAGCAATACTCAGTTTGATATCACCCAGCGTGTTCATAATCTAGAAAACACTGGTGGATTGTAGAGGCGAATATCTTTATCGGACAGCTGATAGTTTGCAGTAGGTAATCCTATTTGGTATTGGATAGAAACTTCGTCAGTCTCTATAAATAAAAGTGATTTTGACAGGTCTTAACATGCAACAAACAAATTACTATCACGTTTAAATGAGTCCATATGTTATCCAGTCATCGCATAATCAAGTGTAAAACGGTTTAACCATTTGATAAAATAAAAATGCACGTGAGTGTTAATTTTCCGATATCTATACATAACCGAGTTGACGGCGCTTGATATAATCTTTGGCTCTCCGATCAATGCTGTTATGTGTACACACGCTTCTCATCTTGGCGACACGGGTTTAATCCCCGTTCCCGGATTGTGAGTTTGGTTGGTGGTCCATACGGAACATGTAGGCTTTCCTCCGGGTACTACGCC
The DNA here is from genome assembly GCF_020536995.1 of Dreissena polymorpha. Taxonomy (NCBI): domain Eukaryota; kingdom Metazoa; phylum Mollusca; class Bivalvia; order Myida; family Dreissenidae; genus Dreissena; species Dreissena polymorpha. Next base: position 47,441,243 of record NC_068358.1, on the reverse strand, counting down.
TCCACCAACACAACACAAGAACACAATTTTATTGAAAATCATTGGTAGGAGAGTGATACACACGAACGGCTCAAATAAAATGAAACATCGGCGCGGAAGGATATAAATTACCTATTTGTTTTCATACAAATATGAAATTGCTAGGGACAATAGAATCCTCATGGACGAAACCGGTTTAACAGTTTTCTTAAGACTGTCTTTATTGAAAATGCAGTTAAGCTGAATTTTTCAGAGTAAGTTATCGAGAGAGCTTTTCGGGGTTATCGACTTGTTTTAACGTGTTTTTTTTGTGTTTGTGATTTTGACAAATGGAAATCAATCATTTTGGGGACACGTTTGAACCTTTTGCGACAAATCTAAGATCTGTCTTCACGGTTGTACCTTCTGACAGTATATTAATTTTGTATTGTTTGGGTGGAACTGTTGAATCAAGAATTGAGCTTTGTAAATTTCCTAATTTGAAATTTCCACATTTGAACGATAGTTATGAATCACTATGAATCACATTTTTTAAACATTTTGGTATGATAGTCAGAGCTTTGAGCTGTAAGCTGACATTTACACGTGTTTTTAGGTACTTAGACTACACTTTAGATATTGGAGACAGAGCAAATGCGAGTTAAAAAAGTACTTCTACTTCAAAGGAGGGGCGGGTATTTTGTATACCACTTCTAGCTCTTGTAAACGAAATTTGATACATCATTAAACAAATATAAAAAGCGAGTTTCGGTTTGATCATACAACCATCATCATCATCAATCCCTTGACCGGTTTGGTCGTTGTGGGAAAATGAGGGGCGACGATACATGAATCCTCCTCCAGTATGGTCTGTTGAGTGCTGCTGAGAGCAATCATCAATGGGAAGGAGTGTCTACTGTTTTACATTGTCCGTCAAGCTTTTCTTCTCACGGCTTCGACATAGACCTCCCTCTAGCGAGCTTGGATAACGGTCTTGCACATAGAGTCGTTCTTGTTAACGTGTCTAAACCAAGCCAGCTTTCGTCGTTTTAAAGTCACATGTAGGGGCTCTTGTGGACCAACAAGTGTTGCAGTCATGTTCCGTAAAAATGTGTTGGTCTTGTGCTTTGTGAAGGAGATTCGGAGCAGTCTTCGGGGGCATCAATGTAAAAATGCCTGTATCCTGCGTTCAATGTCCGCGTGAAGCGTCAAGGTATCGCAGCCGTAGAGTAGGATGGAGAGTACAAGGGACTTGTAGAACCTGTACTTGGTGGGGAAGCTGATTGACTGCTTGTTCACATTCTGCTCAATTCTGGCAATCGCTGCGGTCGCCATTGCAATTCGTATTCGATCGAAACAGCGGTACTGGTGCCATCCTTGGACAGGGTTGCGCCTTAGCACTTTAAGCTGGTAACTTCTTCGAGCTTTTCGCGGTCCATGGTGATGTCTGCACTTGCGTTGGTCGTGCTTTTCACCATGATCTTCGATCTCTACGTGCTGACCTCCATCCCGTATGTTGCTGCTCTTCAATAGAGTCTGTTGGTTAGACCTTGAAATCGCTGTTGGTACCACCCATTAGGTCAATGCAATCAGCGAATCGCAAGTTGCAGATCGGTCTTTTACCGATGCAGAAAGAGTTGCGGTGTTCATGCAGAGTCTCCTGCATTATTAACCCAAGGAAAATGTTGAACAGGACGAGAGAGAGAGCAGACAACCCTGACGGACTATCACTGATGTTCTGAAGAAGTCCCCCTGCTGTCCGTTAAGAAGCACTGCGCTGCTGGCGTTTCCGTAGAGTTGTTTTGAATGAATGCACAAAGGACACTTATTAAATAAAAGTGGATTTCTATATAATAATCTAACAATGTACACCAATTTGAACACGGTCTTGCACACGGTCGTTCCGATTTAAAAATAAAACTGCTTCTAAATGCAAGCGCGTGATTCGTGTGTGCTCATCAACAAAGACCGTCAAAGCTTATGCTATTATTCACGAAGCTTATTCAGATGTCTCGAATGCACAGTTTTGAAAGACTTAATGCGTTGCGTATAACCTTGCTATTCTATCACACTTTGTACCCGTATATCACTACTGAAATTCGATAAAATCGACAGATGTTCACCAAATGAATAAAAAACAAAACAAAAAACGAACATTAAAACACGTGAAAACATTCAACATTGGAACATGATTTATAAGGTTATTAATAAAGAAAATAAATTAGGTATCACGGTGTCGTCTTTTTGAAAAATTATTTTTAAATTCGAGCAAGTGATTAGGATGTTCTAATGCGATTGTAGAATATAATCAACAATTGGTTTGAATTTTAATTCACCAGAGTATGTCAATGAACTATTTGCAAAAACATTTGATTTAATTATACAGAGATCATTATTCTCGGAAAATCGGCTTTTTTGTCCCCAAAGATGTATGAACTATGTATATTATACGTTCTCGAAGTGGTGTATGAAAATACAAAACAAAAACGTTAGTAGCAAAAAAGAAAATAATAAGGTACTGTTAAAAAAAGACGTATGAACTATGTATATGCTATGTTCTCGAAGTGGTGTATGACAACACAAAAAGTTTGCAGCAAAAATGAAAATTTTAAGGTACTGTTCAAAAAGATGTATGCACTATGTATATGCTACGTTCTCGGAGTGGTGTATATCAACACAAAAAAGTTTGCAGCAAAAACGAAAATAATAAGGTGCTGTTAACTGCAAGGAAAGGTAAGCTCTACAGAAGTCAATTTTAAATGTAAGGTACGTTTGAAAATCATGATTTATGTCGATATAAATACAATAGAAACACGCATTTAGAAGTGAAACTACTCGAACTGAACTGTTGTTATAATTGTATGGAAAATTATTAAATTCTAATCGTTAAGTCATTAAATGCATCATACCAAACTTCCATCGAATATCCACGTATACATTCGATCAAAATCAGAAATTATATGAGTTTACATTTAAATTTATTACAAACAACAACCGTATACGTCTAACATTTAAATTTATAAAACTAGTTTGAATGAGAAAAGTTCACATGTTGATGAAGATAAAATAATCTCGTTCACAAATATTGTTAAACTTTATTCTTAATAATTGTTTTTCTAACAGTTCTTTCGAGGTAAATGTCCTTTTTCCTTTCATTTCAGCGATTTGTGTGTCATATACATTTCGATTAAACATGATTACAAAACGTTAAGCGATTTTAACAAAAGGTGATTTCGATATTTATATCTGCGCAGGTATTGGAGCAATGTCATGTTGTTTTTGTTCATCTATACAGTATATTTTTGTTTAACTCAATTGCAATAAATATGGCAATTTTGTTACTAGATCTATAATCTCATTGTAGTTAATGCAAGAGTGTATAATTGTCTCAATATAGGGAAACGTACGTTCTTTTGTTAATTAGCACAACGTCTTAGAAGTAAAGTTTAATTTACTGCTGTTTGTTTTTAGACATAAACAAAGAGACATTAGAAAACGATGAGGTATCAATTATATCAAGTTAATATTGAACACTTGTGACTTTATTTTCTTGGCACGAAAACTTGAGCTAAGCTCCAATGCTCTTGTTTTTATTAGCCTCGCTAAGTAGAATTACGCTTGTTAGACCCCAACACTGCAAGGTTTGGGACGGTTACCCAGCATTTTAAACTTGGGACGGGAACCAGGAACATTCATGATAATTCGACACAAGATTTGTAATTGCTGCTAGCGAAGCTTTGTGAATTGTGCCAACACCTTATACAGGGAAGGGGGGGGGGGCATGCGAATACGGGAGCTTACCGCGTTTAAGTGAGAAAGTTGGAACTAAACTTCAATGATGGTGTCGTTTGTTGGGTTTTCTTGAAGGAAGAGAGGATCTTTTCACCCGGTAAGCCCCTTTGTATTTATAATTATTTTAAATGAATACGCCCTTTCGGCTCTCCGGTGTTTGTGCTTCCCTCAGTTTTTTGTGTCAAGATCGTAGACGTCGGAATAAAAAAGTAATTGAAGGAAAACCGTCCACAAATCTGTTGTCTCCTAACGTGACATTCGAGAAATGGGATGTACACATATCATTTTCTCTTATTAATACACAGTATTGACGCACGCGTACGGTAAAATATAACTAAAATCATGATTTTTTCATTTTTGCCGACGCCGCTTTATCTCTGATAACTAATTTATTGCCAAAAACTATCAGTTTCACCCCATTTTGTACCTTAACTTCCTTTTAAGCACATTTTGTGACATGGCTTTCAAATGACAAACACAGCTCTACCCATGTACAAAGGTAATACACGAACTATCTGTCGTGAATGAATTTACCATCGATATGAATGTTTTAAAGAACGTTTCCTCTGTTTAAATGTATACGTCTTTCATACTTTTCAAAGATACGAAACCTCGATCTGCATTACAAAAGATGAAACATAACTTGTATTATTATAAACTGCGACATTATATGTGGGGAGCTTCATTTTTTGCAATATATATTTACTGTACTATTAAGCAGCATAGCGCCCTTTTTGGAAGGGATATTATGTTCTGATGTAATGTAATCGACTAACCGGTTCGGAATCCATTTAAAACTAATTGGCGGGTGCACACATCAGCGGATAATATGCCAGGTTAAAAATAGATTTTACATCCGGTGATGCTGGTTTTGACAACCGACGCATATATATACATTTATGAATGAAAGGCTTCATGAACGTTGACGTCGCTCTTGGTTACAAGAAATATTCCCACGTACGGATTTCAACCGTCATTGTTTACAATCAAGTGCACAAGAACTGGAATTGGTATAGTGTTTTTTAAAGGTGTATGACCAGCGCGTGTGCCGGGAAAACAGGGCTTAATGTATTTTTTGTTCAGCTCTATAATATGTATATCAAATCTGTATGAAACAATGTCGGTGAACATTAATCCGGTGTTAATTTTTGAAAACGGAGCATTAATCCGCATATAAAAACACCGGACGTATTTTATATTAGTTCGGAGACATGAAAGAAAGCAATACTTGGTTAAATTTTATATGAGCAAGTCTCGCTGCGCACGATTACACTCGTACTTCTCGTATATATTTGACTCTTATGAATCATGGCAAATACCTAGTGGTTTTTTTTGCTTAATCTAAATTAAGTTATGCATCTTTATGCACTTTAAGCAGCATAACATGACTTCCAAATGACCAACAGCTCTTTCATATGTGAAAGAGATTGACACGAAATACCTACCCATCTATAAACCAGTTTATATGTGTACTCAATATTATAGTTAAATAGAATTTTATGTGGTGCAATATAAGTGTTTTCTTAATCATTTTACTGTAGAATTATAAAAATGTTGTACAAAAAAAACCTGCCGAACATCAGAATCAATTCACCGATTTTAAAACAGATGGGTTGTGAGGTGGCTGATGTACGAGATAATATAATGTTTATCAGCCCTTTCAGTAATATTTTAATTAATTAATTGTATTTAATGACGTGTCGACCTTATTCTGACAATAAATTTTCTTTAACCATTATTTTACTGTCTTTTCAGATGATGAAGGTTAAAGGGCGATAATAAGTGCATCTTTCGTTGCAGTATATGTAATTATGAATTTAAAATTAGCGGAGGACTGGGATACCATTCCCCATTCATGGACCACATGAGTTTAAATGTAGAATATGCAAGAGAGAGTCCTTAAACAGAGCCGGACTAAAACGGCAAATAAAACAAATGAACCAAACAAAAAATGTAAAGCTGATGAATTAAGTGGGTTTGTTTATATTTTATTATTTCTACATAGACTAGTCTGACATATAATTGCTATTAGTGTTACTTAATTGATTGTTTTGTTCCGTATATGTCATGATGCTAGTTTCTCACTTTTTTATGAAAATAAACCATTATCTGTGTTACGTCATTTCTTCCTACGATGTCTCTGCATACATTTTCAATTGTTTTCAGCTTTTACATACATGATAAAAAAAGATTTGGGTCGGAATGAATTTTTTATGCATTTAACATATTAACATTACTAACGATTAGAAGGCAGTGTTAGGAATAAAAGAAATACTCTTTCTAAGTGAACCAATACTTTATTCCTTCAATACAACAGTTTTAAATAATATGTATTCACATAGGTATAAAAAAGAAAAGAAAAAACATGTATATATTGATCACTTCTACTGAAATCATATCTCGTATTGCATTTACACAAATTTTACTATCCACTACAAATTCACTTTTTGCGATTATAATATAGTGACCAACTCAGAACTGGTTAAAAAGAAGATTGTCAAAAATGTGTCACATCAAAGTCACATACATGTATCAGTATCGTTATGGTAAAACGCGTCAAATGTCATTGTATTAAATAAACAATTAATATTTAAGTTTTTATACATCCACTGATATGCATCTTCTAAGCAGGTGTCAGATATTCCAAATTGCTTCATGTATTCCGAATTGCAACAATGTCAGTAATTGGTTACAGCAACCTTATACTAGTATCAAACCGGCTTTACCCTTTTCTGTTTTTCATTACACTTATATTGCACGTATATGTGATTGTTTGGCGTGGTACTTCGACGTTATCTTTTTTGTTTGATTGGTGGGTTTTCATGTACCTTTCGCTTTCTAGAGCGGTACACACTTCGTTACGCCGTCTTTTAAAATCTTGGCATCCTCAACATATATAACTGGCGTCTTGATATCTGGAAATAGTAAGCGTGGTTTTCCGTTTAGTAGGCATAATATTCCGTTTGATGCATATTCAAACATAAGTATGTCCATATGTGTAAAAATAAAATGGTATAAGAATTACACTGTAATAATAATACAGTCGAATGTCTTAATGTATTACACACACTAAATGTTAGCGTTAAGTACGCGATACAACATTTAATAAAATAACAATTAATTAAAAAAAGATAACTCTTGATTGCCTCAAGTGAATATGTTTTCCAAAACATTCGCACCAATGCGGAATTCATTCACGAAAGTTATTTCGCATAAAACCTTCTAACATAGTAAAGAGCTGTGTATCATTTAGAAGTCAGGTCCTTAAATGTGCTAAAAAGGAAGTTTAGTTCCAAAAAGGGGGGTTAACACGTTATAATTCGGCATTAAATGAATTAATAGACATAAAAACGCGTCGAGATATTAAAATAATCGTGATTTATGTTATAATTTACGGTTAACATGCAAAAAATACTGTTTATTATAAGAGAATATTATATTCGAACATCCAACATCTCTAAGGTAAAGAAAGTAAACAACAAATTTGTCGACGGTTTTGCTTCAATAACTTTTGTATTCCGACGTCTACGGTATTGAAACAAAAACCGAGGGGAGCACACACGCCGTAGAGCCAAAAGGGCTTATTCATTTCAAGGAAATATAAATATAAACTGGCTTACCGGATGAAAATATCCGCTACTCCTTTTACGAAAAACACTAAAACGACGCCATCTTTGAATTTTTGTTCCAACTTTCTCACTTTAACGCGGTAAGCTCACGCATACTCATGCCCCCCCCCCTCCCTCCCTGCTTATATCGAACTGCTATGGACATAAAAACATTCCATTTTATGTAAACCTATTTGATTAGTCAAGAGTTAAATAATAAACAAAACGTCGGACCAAATGCAATAATCTTAGTTACTATATTAAGAACACTTGTATCCAAGTAATCGGTCACATGATGTAGACATCTATAATAATAGCTTATTTTCGAAGAAATCTGGTCTACAAGTGTAGGTTTAAATAATAAACAAATAATAAACAAAACGTCGGACCAAATGCAATAATCTTAGTTACTATATTAAGAACACTTGTATCCAAGTAATCGGTCACATGATGTAGACATCTATAATAATAGCTTATTTTCGAAGAAATCTGGTCAACAAGTGTAGGTTTAAATAATTGTTATCGTTGATTATTTAAACTTGCTATACCACTTCGCGGTCACTTGCAAATATACTTGCAAATCACTTGACTGACATACATATCGTATAATTGTATTTGAGTACTTTAGCGGATACGGTACAGACTACAGAGTGCTATAAATGCTATTATGGCAATTAACATAGTTCAGTTTTGTATATGTTACTTGGAAATTAGAAAATAGAATTGACTCAGATAACAATAAACTTATTAATAATTTGCAAAAATACCGGGTAATCAATTATTACATGAAAGTGAAAATATTATCATATTTTCATATTTTTTGAATGTGATTGTAGGTGAAAAATATATCAATATAGAAAAGAATGTTATAGAAATGATTACATAATCATAATTGAAAAAACATGTATGTTCGAGGATTCGACACCCGGTCATTTGACTTGTTTACATAAAACATTTATTGCAAACTAAGAGCGTGACAATACAGATTTGAATTTATCACCGCAGTTACCTTCTCAAAATAAAGCAGTTTTTGGACTATGATGCATAGTGTCTGCATCGACAGTGGTGTGTATGTCACCAGTACAAGTACCAACAGAGCCATTGACAACATCCTTTAGAAAATAATCAAAATATGTTTGATAACAGGCCTTGTTACTAACATTAAACTGATTTTTGTTGTGAAAAAATGATCACAGATCTGAATATCTGATGCAAAAAAATGCTTGCTAAGCCCTGGCTGACACACAGTTCACCGCTATCACCGACAAGCTCAGACATTGAGATTTGAGCGATGATGATGATGATATGGTGATGAAGATGATGATGATGGTGGTGATGATGATGATGATGATGATGATGCTGATGATAATGATGATGATGACGTTGAAATGAGAAAACAATCGCACAGAGAAGAGGTAAAGCAAACGTTCAAGAAAATATGAAATATGATCGATTTGTACATTTGTAAATGGAAAACATTTTTGCTCTTGAATTTAATATCTTCGTGATAAACATGAAACAAATTATTTAATGACACAAATCGTACTGCTATATGATGTGAAACAAACTAACTAACATTTAACACATTTTCTAAATACAAATATTGACTTTATTAATCAATTAAATGAATTTAATTTTATGAACACCAAAATGAACAGAACATCATTCAAAATTTCTTACACGACTTCTGAGTGCCAATAGCCCGTATGGGCAGTATTGTCCTAAGGGTTTTAGCTCGAGGACCAATTCCCTCCAATGCATTACGGACCAAGTCTAAGACTCACCATAGCCTTGTTATATCCTTATTTACAAAACGAAAGTTACCTTTGCTGTTCAATGTGGTTAAGAGATGTTGAGTAAGGCTATGTATTAACGGCTACGTTCTTTTTAAACATATTTTATGGTTAACAAAAATAACATTTCATCTCTTTACAACGCTTGTTTAATAAGTTATATAAGGGCACCATGCTAAATAAACTTTTTATTTTTTAATTTGGTCGTCGTAAACATTCAATAAATTAATACATTTAGAACGTATTTCGAAGAAAATCAACAGCCACTGATTAGCTGGTAAGAATGAGTGTACAACTTGTGCGAATTGCGGGAAATAAATTGAAGATATACATATATTCAAAGATTGAAACAGCTATCAAAAGACTGCTTTGGCCCGTATAAAACGTTGAAATGACAATTATTTAAAGTAGTTCGGAGTAAGCATTCCATCAATACAATCTCGATTGCAAATGCAAATAATATTAACCCTTTGCATGCTGGGAAATTTGTCGTCTGCTAAAATGTCGTCTGCTTAATTTCTAAAATAATCATTTTCTTCTTTTTTTTCCAAAGAATACTTTCAGAATAGCAAACAGTTTGGATCCAGATGAGACGCCAGGATGTCAAGCGGTCATACTTTTCCTTTTTTTCCCTACTTTTTCCTACTTTTTGATCAGGATCCTACTTTTTCCTCTTTTTTTACCAAATCTTCCTACTATTCCTACTTTTTCATTTTCAATGGAGAAACAATATTTGTTTAAGAGTTTATTTAGTAAACTTTCAGGATGAATGAATCCATGGCATGACTGTATCCCTGTTAAGACCTGACAACCCATGCTGACTGTCTGCTAGCACCTCTTCAGGTAAGCATAACTATTTATTTCTTATGTAACTTTTTTAATTATTGACAAAAGTTTTTTTAAAGTAACAATAGTGCATTGTTTACTTCCTTAGCATTTGTACACTGCAGACTTCACTACCTTACACAATTCCCAGTGATGCAAGAGCTGAGGGAACCCATTGTTTATTCCAGTTTTTTTTTGTTTCCATTGACAACAATTTGACCAAACCTTATGCATGTTTACATGATATTGCTGTTTGGAATGTAGAGATATAGAGATACATGTGTTTTATGTGTGGTTATGTAATATGGAATTTATTACACAAATTATTTGAAAAAGATAAAACTGATGCTTTGCCGAGTTTTTATCATTTACAAATAATGAATGTAATAAATTCCGTATTACATGACAGCGGATATCATAGGTTCATCATGTCGAGAAATTAAAGATTAATGCACAGAGCCTAAATGCAATAATACATTTTTTGATGATGCCATAGCTAGTGAGGTAACTTCAAGGTGTTACAGCGTAGTATTAAAAATATTAAACGGCATTATTACACTCCCGCGACGTCATCAATGATGTAAAAACCATTATTTGGAACTGGAATAAACAATGTAGTGTAACTATTTTATTGACCAATCAATGATGTCATAAAAGATGTCAGGTGATAAGGTCCAGTTATCTCCAGTTGCATAATCTGCTCTTCAATGACCAGTCATTTTGAATGTAACTTAAGTCAGTATAACTGCACCCTATTGTCAATTTAAAGGTTTCAAAATGTAGCTGTAGCAGAGCATTGCCACTGCTTTATATACTAGTATAAATCTTGTACAACAAATTGGTGTATCACTAAATAAATTTGGTCTTCTGCTTAAGGATATAACATGCACAATGTATTACCATTTTTATTGCCATACACAGAAGACCTCTAACTACTTTTTTGATGATACACCAAAATGAACATCATCTAATTATACTTCTTTAACAGGGTAGCTTTGCTTGAAGCTTAATTATCATAGATACACTATAAGTGTTAAAATGCCTAGTGGGAAAACAAAGTTTAACCCTTCATGATGGAGAAGTTGGACAACAGTGGAAAAACACTTGGATCGTTGTGCAAGAGAGATACCGGCAATGAGTTTTCAGGATATTGTACTGTCTGCATGAAGTCCATCTCGTGTAGTAATTATGGTGCTAAGAAGCCTGCAGTGTACAAAAGCATGGCAACTTATTATCCTATATTTACTTTTAGAGAATTGTGATTTTCTGTTGGAACCTCAATCTTGTCATGATTGTTTTTAATTGGATAACTTGAGTAAATTGTCATAATATAATACTAAATTTTGTTTGTATCTGTGTCTTTAATCAATAAAAAACAAACATTTTAGGTTGCCAGTGGCAGTTAGATATGGGTGTTGGGCCTCAACCAGATGCAGTGTACGATGTCATGTATAGTGAGTACAGAATTACTGTGTTATCCTGACTCTAGTAAGACTTATGTATTCCTACTTTTGAGGGGAAAATTCCTACTTTTCCTACTTTTTTCCTACTTTTTTTGCAAAAGTAGTTCCTATTGTTTCCTACTTTTTGAAAAAAGGTCACTTGACAGCCTGAATATCATGTGTCACTTCACACCTAGTTTTAAACTGTAAGGATATATTTTACCTTCTTTACACATTTGGGATGGAATGTAGCCCGGTCTGCATCCAGTGTAGCAGATCCCATCATCTTTCCTACAATTTTCATCTTTACAGCAACTACAGAATGAGCTACAATTTTGACCCCATCGCCCGCTGACACATTCTGTAAAGTGTATCGATTCATTAAACTTGCGGTATTTTACTACATGAACTGGATTCGTGTTTAAAGCAATACTTTGACTCTTGTCAAAATATGAATTGTGGATGAATATGAATAACAAATTAATTACAATAATGACAAATTGTGAAACAAAAATGAATTTATTAGAATTAGATAATAGAATGAAGATAAGTTCTCTGACATTTCACTGCAACTTTTTTGTCTTGTAGAAATATCTTCCAGAAATGCATTGCAGAAACTATTATCATTATTCAAAAAATTATCTCGTGTGTGTTTAAGATTCTTAAAAAAATCAATCTATTACAATTAAACAGCTATGTGACGTAGTGTGTGTTGTCAGAATTATTTAATTGGTATTTTTTCGTTACTTTTTACATAAATGGTTTCATGCAACATAGCACATGTAACAAACATATTTTCTAGTGAGAATAAACAGGTCGATAATATGATAATCAAGACATAAAAATATTTAAGTTATCACAATTTTGAGCAAGAAATATATTCAATAAAAAAGAAAAAGAGGAAATTCACCAGAGTTCTGAAATCACCATGGGAAGACATTAAACAAACATTTACAACTTCACTTAACTGTTCTTTCACCACGGAAAATTGACTGAACTACACAAACCAAGCACCATATCCTTAATTGTTTAGCTAAATAAAAAAATAACTTTTTTTAAAACAAAAAGGCGACATTTATGACTTCTTAATATTGACTATAAGGCAGCTACAAAGACAGTTGCAAACAGGGTACAAAAACGTATACCAATTATTATAACCACATCACCAATAGGTTTTATAAATTGACGCTATAATGGAGGGAAAGAAAGGTTCTTTTTTATAATATTAGTATACCTCAAAAACAAATACCCAGTACACCAGGTACATCGGGGTTTAAATCCATATCACAGTTATTTATAAATGGAACATGACCAATCTTGAAAAGCGAGTCATTTATAGATTTATATAGCATCCGCTTGGTTCAGCTGTGTTAATACAGGTTGAACATATTCAAAACTGACTGAAAGTAGCGAGGACCGGAAAATTGTCCGTCAAGCGTTTGTCATTAAATTAGAGTTTTACACAATTATTCAACAACTTGCGTTATATGATGAACACGAATGTCTTCACATATTGAGTAGGTAGGCTATATACATCTGTTTATAACATTTAATGCTAACAACTGTTGCAATCTGTTACCCACTGTTCAACTGCAAGAGTATGCTTAACCTTCGTTACACATAGGTGATGACATGTAGCCCGGTTTGCATCCAGTGTTGCAGTAACCGTTATCTTTCCTGCAGTTTCCATCTTTACAGCCATTGCAGAATGAGCTGCAATTTCGACCCCACCGACCGGTGACGCATTCTGCTAAGTTTATCAATTCATTACACTTGCGGTTGTTTTACTACATAAACTGAATTCTAGTGAATACCAATACTCTGACCCTTTGTTAAGCTCGGTGTGGATTGCACATGTTCTGTTCTATTTGCGAAGGAAAAACCCAGATGTCATAAAATATTAATGTAAACAACAATGAAACGAATGTAATTTTTGTAATAATGTCTACACATACACGAACTAATATAAACCTCGTACTTTTAAAGATGCCAATACAACCATATGGATACTAACCACCTTTCTTGTTTAAAAGCCCAACGTGAGCACTCTATAAGCAGATTGTGTAGCTAAAAGGTAGATGTCATAATGTTATGATTCATGTATTACACTGTAAAATCAATTACAGAATCTTCAAATGTTTGAAAAGCTGACCTGCAGTACAACGAACATTGACATAACCAGGCTCACACCGTCCCGGACAGTGTCCAGTTTGTGCATCACATGGTGTGCCTCCCAAACAGTGGCCACATCGGAGAATGCAGTCTGAGCCCCAAACTGTTTCTGGGCATACTGTGGTAAAATGTTGATATGGTTTATCAGTTTCAAACGCAAACCTTCTGAATGTGTCTGATAATTACTGGAATAACTCGTTATAAAACTAGAGCGTATCCATAACTCATTACGAAAGCGGAAAAGTGATGCAGATGTGTTTTGGGTCATCGAGAATATTAATTGTACTTGTTGGTAATAACTCATTATCTAATGCATATAGATTTAGCAAACACGATATTAGGATTGGTCCTGAACATGAATTATAAGTAACAAAGTTGTAAATGGAGTTGTTTCTAATAAATGCAGATAATGAAATATTACAAGAACTCTGTATTGTAAAGTATGCTGATCAGACTTTGAATAAGAACGATTGGTGATATTAATTGGCAAGGCAACATCCTTTTGCCGCAATTTACTTGTCCTTAAGTGAAGCTTGATTTCCGATCAAAAAATGTCCTCAAACGTTCTGATCGTATGATAAAGGCTGGACTTTATTTTTGCGATCGTTAAAGCAGCTGTTCAGACTTTGCATGAAATAAAACATTTACTTCTGGTCGTTTCGAATTCGTTTCTAAAGGAAATCTCACTGATCAAAATAAAACAAAACCGACGCTTTGACATTGGTAAAAGCATAACGTTTAAGTCTCTTAGCTAACAAGTTACAATATGCGATGACTGGTGATTATTGGGATGATGGACAATGTATATATTTTACCTTTATCACAATTGTATGTCCATCGACTGTTGTTAAGACAGCCATTTGGGCAGTGTCCCGCTATTTTGTCCTTCAGGGTGTACGGTCAACGGCAGTAACATACCTTGGAACAGTCGTATCCACAACGATTCGGTGGACAGTCTTAAATACATGATTACTTGAATGTTTATAAAACATGTCTGGTAATAAAACAACATTATTAAACAGTGTCTCAATGCATAACCAACAGTTTAATAAATTGGAAACATAACGTACGATTCGATCACGTTCATAAATCCCAAAGTATTTTCGTCAGCAATCTCGTAAATCACTCTGTGTCTCTAACAATCAAATTCAGTTATTGCATAGTTTTTTTTACAATTTAAACTTTTCTCACATAACTTACTATTCAACTATGACGCATAGTCATATCCTAGCTATTTAATTAATAAATTGCAGTCCTTAAATGTATTTTCAGTGCTGATTTGCGATAATATCCTGAGAATACCGAATACAGCACACGAAAAATGCGAATGAAATTGTTTTAAACCGGCTTAACGTCAACAAAACAATTATTCTGTAACATTCAGTTAAAATGGATTTATAGATAATTGTATTCAAACTCCAGTATATATTGCGACAAAGTATTGAAAACATGTAATTATAACGCAATATAAGCAAATTACTTTTTGAAAGTATCAGATACATTTCCTTTAAGCAATTGCATAATGATAAATGGAGATAAAACACACGTTTATTATTATGTTTTATGGGCCCTTGTTATTCAAAATGTTCAAATATAATTAAATTAACGACACATTTTAAGGATAATTTATTTACCTCCCAAAGCTTTTACTTCACACACCGCTAATCCTTGACCCGGTCGGCTGATTGCCAAATTGGCTGCGACACAGGTGATGTTTAACCGGTCATGTTCCGATCCCGTTGAATTAGATTTATCATCGTAGATGATCCTCGGTGTTTAGGCGGCATCTTTGACAATGATTCGATATCCGCCGAGATTTTCTGAATATTCAGAAAATAGTATTAATGTAATGTGCACTACTCATCAGTCTTTGGAGAGAAATATATCATTGAGTACCGTATATGACAATAGACTGTTAGACAATATTGGAAAATATATAGGGCACAATTTGTATCTGATTTATTTTAACATTTGCTCCGAAGTCGATGCTCAGCAATTGGTCATTTTCCCTCGTACTGTAACAACCGTCTTCAGTCGTGTTTATGTCCAATAGTCCTCCTGTTACATGAGCAGCGTCGCCTCCATGTGTCGATGAAAGTTCAACAGCTTTGTTAAATGCCATGTTTCTGCCTATGAAACTGTGTACATTATGATAATTATTCAAATTCACTTCACTATGATTAGTTTTAAATTAATGTATTGTTTATAAAATAAATGCCAATTAGGAGCTTACCAAAGACACAGGTGGTTAGCGTGTGGCTATGATATTAACTAGTAAAAACATCATTTTGAATGATAAATAATCATATTATAACGAAAAATCAACTTTTCTGGAAAATAAATTTCACTATCAAATATATATATATATATATATATATATATATATATATATATATATATATATATATATATAACAAGGTATTCAACTCAAAATCATCCGAAAACAGGTTGCATCGCTTTGAACAGCCATTACTTCATCAATTGTGCAGCGATTTTCGCGAGTTTGGTCTTATTCAACGCAGAAATGAATTTCCTTTCTGGAAATGTACATGTCTTTCAATATTTTTACAAATACTGGGTCAACTTTTAAGAAATAACATGATACACAACTCGCATGACCCACTTAACATAGATCAGACAGTATCTAAGACTGAAATCTTCACGAAGTAAAAGGCATTTTCCCTGCATAGTTCACGGACCTCGATACCATAATCCAATAAACGTATGAAAATAACATTCTTACCGTGCTTGCCGTTGCATTATGCATCAAAACTAACTGTCCAGCGCCGTTTGAAACCTTTGTTTACATACATTTCAACTAATTGACATTTTAAACACACGGGTGATTTCATTGGTCCAATGCGAAGGTGTGTCTTTACAACTTGAGATTTCATTCATGAATTCTGTCTGATCGGTATCAAGTAGGTCAAGCGAATTGTGTATCGTTTTATTTCTTATAATTTGACCCAGCATGTGTATAAAAATAACAAGGTATATACATTTCCAAAAAGGAAATTCATTTCTGCGTTGAATAAGACCGGGTTCATGAAAATCGCTTCACAATTGATGAAGTAATGGCTGTTCAAAGCGATGCATCCCGTTTTCGGGCGGTTTCGAGTTGAATACCTTGTTATATATATATTATATATATATATATATATATATATGATAGTGAACTTTTTTTCAGAAAAGTTGATTTTTCGTTATAATATGATTATTTATCATTCAAAATGATGTTTTCACTAATTAATATCATAGCCACACGCTAACCACCTGTTACCAAAGATTGACATGAATTTTAAAGATGAAAATCGTTACAAGGGAACTATAAAATTTACTCCAATTATCATTCATATCTGCGATTGAAAAAATACCTTGACTGATGTACACGTCACACAACACCAGCTGTGTATGATTTCTCAGCAGTTCAAATCGGATGGTGTTTCCCACCACGTGTTGCTTACAGAATACACCTAAGACGGTACTGGCACCGCTTGTATGTAGAATAGAGTGGTCATCCCCTTGTTTCTCGTAACAAATGTGGCATTTGGCCATTCGTCTTTATCAAAGAAGTCAGTTACGTTTGCTACACCTACGCGAAACTGTGACACTTTGGCTGAAAACAAATGTTTATACAAATTGATTTTTTTGTACAACATCATTAAAATCACAATAATATATCATCCAAAATATTTTATTTAAATTTGTTTAAGTATTTGATAATAGATAATTTTTATTTGATTGATGTAAACTTTTAACCTGCCCTTTAAATTTAAAATTACAATATGCGATATAGCTACAAATATTAAATATTATCTTAAGAATAATATATTATTAGATACATAAAATGAAGATTTATGAAAATTATGACACAATATATTGCTTAGATAAATCTTTTGTTTGTATGTAAAGAAAGTATGCACATGCTGTATGTATATCTTTGAATATTTTATCAGTTCCCTGATGTTTCTCCGCAAGGGACCATATATTTAGCTTGGTTTGCCCTCAATCATCCGCTCAACGAAATTTAGCGATAAACCAAAAAGAACTATAAATACTTTGATTAAACTTAGTATACTTATAAACGGCAGCGACTTTTTTTTCAAAAAGGTCAGGTCATCTTCTAAAAGTTCACAAAACTTAACGTTGTAATACTTAACAATACATTAAATATGATTATAAAGATTCAAAACGGTTTTGGATGTGCCGCTTTCCGTTTGTCTATTCATCCTTAGTTCGTTTATTTCGTCCGTAAAAGAACAAGCAAACTGAAATACCAAAAAAAATATTCAAAGTAATCTAGTGATGCACACGTAGTTTAGAAGCGAAATGTAATTAAAAGTGTGGTAAATATGGCTTTTTAAAACATTTTTGCAAAAACTCAAAACTTCTTTTTCGGTGAGCGTTTAAATGTGGAATATGAATTTCGGCCTTGAACTAACCAAACATTCAAATGCATGAATATATTCCAAAAAAAACATATGAAAAAGTTTTACTATGGGACATTTGTCAACAAAATGTGAAACTTGTAGAACGAAATTATTCATTAAAGGACGTGTGGCCTTAACTTAATTCAGTATGCATGGTTTAAGAAATAATGTATTCACATCCTCGCCCGCTGTTTTGTGATTGTTAGAGAGTGCAATACTTATTTGTCTACATTTCAAACCTTTTTATATGTTCAAATACACATTTGAATGACACAATATCTATCGTGATTCCTTTATATGTCGGAACAATCAACTTTTGGACACCTCTTAAACTTGGTTAAATAGTTGTTGTTTTTTTCGTTTCTCATAATTTTGGGGCATATATACATTTGATTTTAACATATTTCTAAATTTTGAGAAAGTGTATTCTAAAATACGAATGAAGTGTCTTCCAATGTCTTTGATAATTGTCAAGATACCGCCGAGTAGAGATATGCATATTTCAGTATTATAATATAGTTTGGATTTACATGCAAACCTGCGTAATAAACAGGAACATGGAACTCGATGTATGTAAATGTCACATTATAAGGAAACCACAGTCGCCACCAAGGATGTCCATATTCATACACTGCTTCCAGTGTGTAGCCGCATGTGATTGGGTCAGAGTCCACAGCAAGGTTGGCGTATTGGAGTGGTGAAAATCGAAGGTTAGACGAAAATTGTGCCGTTGTATGGTCTTCGTGGGCTGTCAACTGAAAAAAACAGTATTGATTAATTAATCAAATAATAACGCAATCCGTGAAAATATATGCACGATTTTTATAACGTAAATGTTTCACATTTCGGGAACAAATGTGGTCGTCGAACCCAAAATTACTATTTAGTTTATGAAAAATAGAATAAAATAAAAAGAATTCCAATGCATTTGCAACACTTTGAATGAGATCTCGTAAACGTAAGCTGCTGTATGTTTTGATATGCTTAAGGAGGGGCGACTTGTAAGAACGTATGGCTGCGGACTACGCGTCGACTTAACAAAGTTGTGAGATTTTCTGAATTGATGATGGCGCCGCTCGAATTATGTTTTGTGCGTATATGTTTGCATGTTTGTGTTTTAGTCGAAGTTTATATGGTCTTTTCGCTCTTAAAGCTGCGAAATGGGAGCATCCAAACTATGTCTCACTTCTGCAATATACACTACTATACATTAATGTTCAAATGTGATCTCGTGAATTGCTAATACTATAATAAATCAAATTAGTTAAGAAAATATTCTGTACAGTAAAATAGTTGTCATAAGTACATAGTCCGGTAAAGTGCTCTAACAATAATATATAGTTACGGCTATTCTAATGTAAAACTGTTCTACCGTATTGGCATCCTGGTCCAAACATTCCAGATGCGCATCCGTCTGCGCATGCTCCATTCTGGTAACATGACTCGTTGTTTCGACAATGGCATCTCAGCGAGCAGTCGTCCCCGAATCTGTGGATGCCAACGGCGCATGGCCAGCCTGTTCAGATTCAAAAGAGAATGCACAATTATAACAACTTTATCAAACATAAGATATATGTTTAAGGAGAGCATACACCCAGTACAGAACAAAACATTGCATTGTATATAGACCATTTAACTTGAAAAAGGTTGCGTTACGTAGCTTCAAGTATAAAAAAGTACATTTCGAACATATCAAAATTGGTGTATGCTTTGTTTATAAATATTTCCATTATAACATGATTTTACATTATATTTCTTGATTGAAACATAAAGATTTATTTAACAACAACGTGATTGCAATACTTAACATATATAAACCTATATTATTATCTTTTATTTTAAAAACTGTACCCTTTAATATGACCTGCATAAAACAAGCGATAATTATTTGCGAAATGACAAATTAATCTAAAAGCTCTTTACTCGAAATAAAAGTCTCTGTAATTCTCCATTAAGCACAATAAAATATAACTATATATATATATAGTTTTAAACTCACAGACTTGTTGGGTCATTTGTACTTTTGAGACTCGAATTATTGGGTCCGACCCAATAATTATTGGGTCCGACCCAATAATTATTGGGTCCAACCAACATATTGGGTCAAGACCCCAATAAATTTGGACACAATAATTTGAAGTACAGCACACGATTCCAAGTCAGTCTGAACTCATTTACTGCATGTTGTAAAACCTAATTGTAGGGTCCTATATATTCTTGATTAAAATTTGTATTGGTTCTTCCGAAAGTTTCCCGTGTTTCTTGTATATTTATATATCGCTCGGAGTACGCGCTGCTTTATAAACTCGCGCACTGAAGATGCGCGCTCTTGAGCATTGCGCGCTCCCGGGCTTATCAGTAAACATTATCGCACACATTAACTGGTCAACGGGCGCACATTTATAATGTGAGGCAAGCAAAATATCGATTGCAAAAGAAGTGTTTATTTTATTATAGGAATGGTTTTATCAGCATAAATGAACAGTAGCTTCTCAAAAACTGCAATACAGCAAAAATCTATCGTATTGTTAGTGTTTTGTTATGATTATTTTTGAAGAAAAAATGACCAGCTTAAGTTAATGCACTCGTATAATACAATACTGTCTGTCAATAATTACCATTACATTCTCTTTTCTTTTGATATAGATAAATGATGTTGTAAACGGAGAGAGTACAGTTTCTTCTTTTGGAGAGATTACGAACTGACATATCTTTTGATGTAACATACACGTATGTTTATGATCTTAAACCACATTTATATAGCGTGTGTGCAATAGGTAAGACCATAATAAGATAGTTAAGCACATGTTTAATAAATGACGCTGATAAGTTACCGATCATTAAATAAATGATTAAAGTATTACAAAAAAAAACATTACTGTAAAGATCAAATGTCCGATAAGTGTTCTAAACTGTTTTCACTTTTAAATGACAGCAGATTGTTTTATAATCAAAATACACGATACATAAGCAGTACAATGTCTAGTATGTTCCGTAAAAGCATAACAATTTTAATCTCGGCGACTGAAACATATAAAATAATGTTATATCTGCGATTGACAATTATAAAAAAAATATGTTTAGTTTGTCCAAGGGTAAGTGTTCGTGTTGACTTTTAACAGAGAGTGACAGGTACTGTGACAAAAAGGGTGCATTTTGTGTTATAAATAACGTAGAAGATACCCAATCGCTTAAACGCCGTGTGAATAATCGGGTTTTTAAAACATATGTTATCCAGATAATTTTATGAGCTGAGGAGTACTTCACTCGTGACTTTTTTTATCTGATGATTAAAGTATACAAAGGAGACACTTCAATTGCCCCAGCAGCATAACACATCCATCATCAACCGCACCTGGTCCTTTATTTATGGCAAGTGACCGATTGCCGAATAGCAAAGTACAGCACAGAACAAACAACATTGATTAAAGCTAGGGTAATCGCCTTGGAACGGTAAATGGGGGTTTAAACCTGTTTTGAGGGATCCCAGCGATATTCAAAACACACATAAGTGTAAATAAACATTACCCTCATGGGATTGTATCACAAATTTAACGGCAACAAAGGAGAACGTTAGAAAGAGTTCAATTTAATTGCTGCTCAATTACTCAATGGTCAGAAGAAACCAGAACAACAGTGTTACACTTTTTTGAGGCACGATGCAATGAAGGAACTAACACGTATCAATAACGTCTCTTCTTTTGAAAAAAGGATTTCAAGAAATAACGTCATATAGTTAATTATTCAGAGCATCGTCGCGCAAGGGCAAAAAGAAGATGCAATTATGGATGTTAAGAGCCAAATAGTACAGCTTGGTTGTGTTTGTTAATAGCACCAAAAAATAACCCAATGAAAAAAAATATTCGGTACTTACTACCTAACAATATTCCACTATAAGTTGAAAGTAGTGGTGGTAGTTATTTATAATACAAACAAAACATTCAGACAGAGAAGTACTAAAATGAATGCCATCTAATCGAAATCAGCAACGTAATGTACATTGAGCGTTCTTAATGTATTTTAGTGTCCGTGTGTCGTAAAATAATTAAACGCGTGTCTATGCAAAGGCTTGACAACTTTGAGCTTAACGTAAAGGGGCATTCATTAGATGGTTAACCGAAACTACAAATTGTATATCGAAAAGGAACAGCAGCGTATTTTTCAGAACAGTGGTATCATACCATTTTAAACAAACGATTGGATTAAACTAGAAAGTCTATCTTTGATTGTCGTTACGATATTTACATTTACGAACATGCTTTTTAAAATCACCATACAATGATGGGTGGGATATTCCATTAGATAAATGCCATTTTAATGAAACGTTATATTAAGAAACTAAAGAAGTGTATTTGGACTAAAATTTAGTTAATTTATGACGTAGGTTATTATATACAAACCCTTGTTTTAACAACCTTTTTGTTAATATACGGTTACGTTCAGCAAAATCCATAACAAATTGTGAAATGTAGATACCATAAGCTGGGCATATATGAATGTTTCCATCCAGGAAAAGGGAATTCACAATTTCAAAATTAAAATCATCTCGTTTGTTTGAGTACTATAGGTAATTTGTAGCAATTTTATTAATACAGTTAGTAATAAACGTATACAGTTTTGTTTTGTTTAGATCGAAGATTTAGGCTAATGTAAGTATTGCAAATAATATTTTAAAAATAATTATTATTTTTGAAAAAATCTTACAATTTTCAAAGATAAAACTGTTGCTGTCATGTAGCATTTTGAAAATATTAGCAGTAAAATTTCATGCCTGTGTGGTACTAATAATTCTTACATTCATCTCGTGCTTTGTATCGATGTAGTGGATATGCATTATGTCAATTTCAATGCTGGTCAAATACGTTCATGGGTATACAATAAAAAAAACAACATGTATTGCTTCTTTTGATTTTTATGGCTATTTTAATTGAGAGAGAATTTGTGTTTGTGCGTTTGTTACATACATTTTATTCACACAAAAACGTAACACACCGATATTTGTCATATGAATCAAGATATAACATATGATACAGCAATGCACTCACAAAACAGTTGGTATTTGCGAATGGTTATATAATTATGTTTACGCAACCATCTCCATTATATATGCATGGAACAATTTAATCACTAAATACATTTCGGAAAACGAGTTCCAAACAAAAGCATGTTTTATGCCCGGTTTCGTTAGATTCTGAGTAAAACAAAAACGTGTCATATTTATTATACATAAATGATAGTTAACCCAAAATAAAAAAGTGAGCTCTTATAAGTTTCGGTTAGTGTAATTTAGCTTGTAAGTACTACAAATATATATCTGTTATCTCACATTCTATACATAGATGGTGACGTCACTACGTTATTGTCACCTCTATACTTAGACGCATCACACACCTCAATTTGGAGGCATTTATGACTACGACACAAAGAAGTCCGCGGATGAATGAACAATTTGCTTTAAATGCAAACATTCATGTTATGATTTAAAAGTTAAGTATTATTTTGTTCAGTCTTACGGTCTTATGTAAGTATCAATTAAAATTTTCGTTAGTTTTCAACAATTTCGCTATTTTTTTCATTTTTTAAACTGTACTTTCACTTTTGGTTGTATAACAACATGTATCCTTTATTGACGAAAGTTTGCAATGAAATAGGGTTTTCAAAACCGCTTAAAAAGTTTCAGAAGGTGTGTCTGATGCATTTTTTGAATAGACACAATGTCATAGCTATATTGCCGACTAGTATGGGAACAATTTGATATTTCAAGTGGCTCCATTTGCATTGCAAGAGAAGTTCAAATTGATTTGCTCAGTTTGTTAAATTTTGACACCCTAATTATATATTTTTTTATAAGTGCCTGAATTTTTTCTTAAAATAATTGAGATCAATGAAAAATTTAGTAAAAGCACAGCATCGATGTTCTATGATGGTCATTTTTAGTGGAATAGGATGTTACAATTAAACAATTGTAACTATTGTATTAATGAATTTAGATTAGGTGTCATCTTTAAATGGGGTAGTTATTCATTATATGAGATTAGCACATTATATAGTTGAAAATTAAATAACACTTTAATGACTAACCATAGTAAAATAAACTAGGATAGAATATGTTGCAGGTCATACAATATAAAAAGAAGCTTTACAAATATTTTACACTGACAACACTGTTGATTTTCCCAAAAAAAAATATATGAGATTAGCACATTATATAGTTGAAAAATAAATAACACTTTAATGACTAACCATAGTAAAATAAACTAGGATAGAATATGTTGCAGGTCATACAATGTAAAAGAAGCTTTACAAATATTTTACACTGACAACACTGTTGATTTTCCAAAAAAAATAATCCTTCCTATCTACCTGTCCTAGTTTTTTGGGCAAATTTAAATATTATTAATATCATTGAGTTAAATTATTAAAATATCAATATTTTTTATTACATTAGCTAATTATATTATTATATTATTAATAATGAAATACTTTGCAAGGAAAGTCCAATTCTGTTTTAATTAGTCTTAATTAGCTACTAGTAAAATTGAAAATATCAGTGACATCCAATAATTGGATTATATGCGTATGAATGCATATTTTTTTGACAATTACATAGTACCGTATTTAATTGGATTAAAAACAACAAATTACTATAGTTCCACAACCCAGCCCAAGTTTACTCAAACTGAATTAAATCATCAATTGATCCTATTTAATTATATTAAAAACAACATGTGTAAGATTTTGAGAATATCCCATGTATTCCTCTAGTATTCCTCCAGTACACTAACATGCACTTACTTATGATTTACATGCACTCCTTTAAGTCCTTAAACAGATTAACAAAAGTAATGAATGATTAATCCAAAGAAAACAACAAACAAGCTGCTTCATATAAAAAGTTAATTACATAAGATTACATAAGCAAAATAATCAAGATTATACTTCAACCAAACCATTATAAATTTATTGTGGGGTGGGTGGGGGGGGGAATGTAAGCACTAAAACTAAAATTGGGGGGAAATGTCTGGGGAGGGAACATCTTAGAGGGGGGGGGGGGGGCGTCCGGAATTCCTGCTAAGGGCGACAGTGTTGTTATTGTGTCTTTAGAAGAAATAATTGAAGGAAAGTACTTTTTGGTGTATGCCCATCCAGAAGCATTCTGAGCATATCAATTGGAACAGCAATATTGAGTGCATTTGAAAGAGATATAACTGTGTCATGCATTGCTTTTGATGAAGCCCACATGGTCCTTTAATGGTAGCTTTCCTATTAGGGAATTGTATACTTATTTTTTACTCTTCAATCTAGCTCTTTTGTCATAAAATGAGAAGTTTTATTATCCAACAGGTTTTGTGTTTGAACCTCACAAATTTTATAATACCGAAGTCTCATCATATAATCATCATCACAATCAGCAGCAGTATTATCATATTCATAATCACCATTGTTAGCAGCAGCAGCATCATTGTGTTGTATGATCAGAATTCAATACAAATACAAACACTACCATAACAACTCTTACTGCTACTACAACTAATTAATTAATTATCTACTACTACAACAAGAACAACAACTACAACTACTACTACTACTGATATTACTTCTACTGCTACTAGTCTACTGCTACTACTACTACTACTACTACTACTACTACTACTACTATTACTACTACTACTACTACTACTACTACTACTACTACGACTACTACTACTACTACTACTACTTCTACTACTACTACTACTACTACTACTACTACAAGTACTACTACTACTACTACTACTACTACTACTACTACTACTACTACTACTACAATTACAACAACTACTACTACTACTACTACTACTACTACCACCACCACCACCACAACCACCACCACTACTACTACTACTACTACTACTACTACTACTACTTCTTGATACACCAGTACTTGTTGTCCATGGAGATGATAATGAGAACTGTCCTAGAGTATGGATCGAACCCACGCCCAGCGGACAACATTCTCTACACCACAGCGACCATGAATTAATATTTGACGCCATGTGCAACATAATTCACCTTATTACAAAAAACATGGAATTCACAAAATGACTGAAAATGCTTTAAAATAAATGCAAATTTGAAATTTGAAACAAAACAACCTAGGCAATACATAATAAGAAACACTACATTATTGAAACACTGATACCATGAACATTTTAGGGTGTAACACCTTATGTACATGTACCAAACCTTTTATGTACTACCGGTACTTTGAAACTTTACGTACCACCTACATAAATTATAGGTGTTATTGTCCATTCATTCATAGCAGTCCTAATGAATCAAGGTCATTCTCTAAACATGATTAAAGTCTAAAGAAGGAAATAATTTGATTTTTTAACAGTTTGAACATTAAGGTCATTCTCTCTTCTCTTCAAAGTATCACATTTCAATTTTACAATCTGATACAAACATTTTAGACTTTATAATCCTTAGTCAGGATAAGATAAGAGACAAATGAATTTTTATAATTTACTTCAATTTCAGGTAAGACTAATAAATAATTTATTAAGTAATACATGTACTTGGGCTAATAAATTACACTAAGACACTCAGTGACGCTTAGACAATCTGACAAAAAATAAAATCTATGGCCAATATATAAGTCTAAATTCATAAATACTATCACACAAAATACATTTCATCATTAACACACATTCATATTAAATGAGTTATCTCTATATATTATACATATGGTACATAAAGTGTCAGATGGTGGTACATAAAGTGTCGGTACATAAACGGAGTGTGTGACATTCAACATTTTAAAAATCAGTAAACAATTTATGGACTTCATTGTTTTGCATATACGCAATCAAAGCATATTTATTAAAAATTAAAACACACTGTTCATGGCTGTATCTTTTTATTTATACATGCATCAACTATTCTGGTTATTAATACATTTTTAAAATTATATATAAACAAGAGCACCACATAATGGGTGCCAAGCTAGGCTGCGGTGCAGTTTTGAATAAATGAAATTTATTAATTTTATTTCTAGAGGTTAGTGACCTTGACCTTTGACCTAGTGATCCCAAAATGGATGTGGTGTGTAGAAATCATCAAGGTGCATATACATATAGTTTCAAAGTTATAGGTGGAAGCACTTTGATGTTAGAGCCAATGTAAAGGTTTTAGCACGACGCGGACATCTGACGACGAGCTGTCCATGACAATACCTAGGGTTTTCCCTGAAAACAGCCGAGCTAAAATTGAGCATACAGTGTGTTTTTTTGTTCAAATTTGGGTTCGGTAAGAGGACCCATTCCCAATGGAAAAAAGTATATATTTTTTCCCAAAAATTTTCAATGGAAGGTTTCCACAAAAAAAATATTTTAATAATTATATAAACATGTAAATTATCTCAAAGTCAAGCTAAAGAAGTTGAACCTTAAAAAATATATTATTGAAATCGCTATTATTATCAATTTCAAAGTATTTTTAATCATAAAAGCAACAATATTAATCTCCCAAATTAACTCAAAAGAACACGCTATTTCCCAATTTAAAGGGACCCGGCCCCATTCCCAAATTGGTGAAAAAAAAACACTGGCATATAAATTTAATGGAAAACATACAATATTATGTCAAGAAAAATAAAGCTGTAAAAATCTCACCTGCTCGTCTTTGATGTTGCAATTAGCACATTCAGCATTTTCAGTATCTACTAAATACATATATGAAAGTGCCAAATGTCCAAGATACCATGACGTCCTTCTCAAAATGTAAGATCCTTCGAACTCAATTTTATTTTATCCCTGATTAATCCTCTCACACAGTAGGCCTACATGTACGATTCCTTGTATTGTTCACAGCGTTTATTTGAAATCGTTTACGTTTTCAAATTTAGGCAGGTATTTAATTATAAATATTTATTTATGATTATGATTTATTTACTATTTCGAAGATACAGTCTTGCAACGTGTTTAGTTACTCTAAGTTACGTGTTTAGTGATTCTTACAAACAATAGACTGACATGAAAAGTGGCTGCTTTTGAAGCACAAACTGCATCCAAATATATATTACAGCTGGCCCGGTTTGATGGGGCCTGTTTATGATAATAATTACTTACCATTTTTCACTTCCGTGTTTATTATGTTTACCGACGCCATGATGGAAAAAAGTCCGTTTCCCACAATGCTTAGCGCGCATTCACACAGGTCAGTAAGACCGGTGTGACACAATGGTTATCTCATTTTCATCCACAACGGATGCACTCAAAATAAAATCCAGTTAATCGTTTATGGTGATTTCATAATAAGCAACCGCATAACATGATTATGTTGACAGATCATGGTAAACAAACTGTAGACAATGTTGGTGTTATGAGAATCGCGAAACCCGTAGTTAACGCCGTTTGGGAAAATTAAAGATATCATTAAACGGTTTAATAAAATGCGATGATGCATTTCAAAAATTAACTCAGTGAGCAATCGCTTCGGAGTGGAATTGTTTTTGCCAGTACCAAAACGGTATTATGTTAATCCTGTTACAGTTGTTTGCCAGAGTTTTCTTGCCTGGCGCCGCACAGATTTATGATTGTAGTCTTAGGAGTTTTTTTTTGAAATTTTGTCTTAGTGGAACTATCTAGCTTTTGCAATTTGCTTGAGTGTTCTTAAAGGGGCCTTTTCACAGATTTTGGCATTTTTTAACTTATTCATTAAATGCTTAATATCGATAAATGTAAACATTGGATCGTAACAGCTCCAGTAAAAAATCAAGAATAAAATTTAAAAAAGGAAAAGAACATTACCCGGTCCAGGTTTCGAACCAGTAACCCCTGGAGTCCTGCCAGAGTCCTGAAGTAAAAACGCCTTAGCCTACTGAGCTATTCCGCCGAGCACACATATTTGACGTATTTTATACCTTATATAAGCAATCTTCGTAGTTTCACAAAATTTAACGACAAAAACAGAACTCTCCAAATTATTCAATCGTTTCGCGTTGCAACGCTTTATAATTTTTAGGTTTTAAAATCGTCAAAAGATGCATATAATGGCTATATTAGACCATGGTAAATGTTCAGTATTACTGTTTCCTCACAAATATCATAACTAAAACGAAAATTTGCGAATCTGAAACAACTTTTTTCAATTTTGTCAATTTACCAAAGCGTGAAAAGATCCCTTTAAAACCAAAAGTGCGATCGTAAGGGAACAACGCATTAATACAAGTGTCGTAATGCGTCTACTAATACATCTTAGTAGATGCGTTAATAAATTTATCAACACAACTCGGTTACGACATTTTTCTCTATGGATCTCATTTAGTTTTAATGTCACATATATGTATTTGATATTTATAGAATTGCAAAGAAGTTAAATGGTAATGGTCTATTATGTTTGGCTCAGTTTGAAATCATTTGCTGTGATAGTGCATTCATGTTGTCGACTGTGTGCCGGGTAACGGCAAGATAAATATGATTGCCGGGTTTATCTAAAAATGGGGTTTCACGGGCAAGTTCCGAGACCACTGAAAATGTATATTGTACCCCAGATATCAATTTAAAGAGCATTTTCTGCATTGTTTTGTGCTATATTTTCAAGCTGTTAATGAGCTGCACTGAATATTGTCTGAATCTATTTTCAGGTTGTGACTAGAGACCTTGTTTTGAACGTGTTTTGCAGACCTGTGGTTGTCGGCCTTGGGATTTTCAAGAAAAACTGTAGACTGCCTCCTTAATGCACACATTCTTGAATTTCGCACCCAACGCCCCATAGTCAAAGGTGACATTTTCTTTGATAAAACAGAGTCATCAACACCTGAAAACAGTTTTCCCATTCAATTCTGAACAATTTTAGCAGAGATATTAACATTTCAGAAAAAGGAGGTAAGCCTGATTTTGAAGAAAACCCTATTTTGCATTGTACGCACATCTGCTTAGAGCTGCAGTCTATTTGTCTTTGTGCTATAGGCTTGGTTGTTTATGCAAGACAGACTAAGTTGACTTATATCAACTATTTATACGACAATTAGTGCCTTTGAAGCCAATGAAAGCCATACATGTGCATAAACTTTGATGAAAAGTGAGTAAAACACACTAATTTTAAGAAAAAAAATCATAAAAATTCATTTTATTTTTTTACTTTGACCAGTGCGGTGAACAATTTTGATTCAGGATGAAAGATGACACTCATTCTGAAACATTAGTGGCAATATGATTTTGCCTACATTTCATATCTGTGCAAATTGAGTGATTTTTAGACTTGGGTAGAAAGCCAAAACAATGATCAAAAAGTTGCGTGAAAATGCCGCCGCTAATATGCTCACTTAAAATAGTATAACATTGTACATTGGAGTTATTTCACGAAGAAAACCACCCATTTGCATCCAGAATGAACTGAAGAGTACAAATATTTCAAACTTATATGGGTTTAAAACTTTGGACTGCTATCTTATGGAGGCAGTCTTAAGTTTTGTAGGCCTATTTGCGCATTGGCCCCGGTCAATTTCCTTAATTTAAGGTGTATAACCTTAAAAAAAATGGTTTTTTGACTCCAGAAGCAGAAATGTAAGTATAAATTGGCAAAATTCTAGTAATTGCACTTTTTTCAGTAATTAGAAACTAAGTGACCTGGATTTTAGTCAACATTCTGCACATGCTCGGTGAGAGGTAAACACATGTTCTTTCTGTTTGAAGCAGTCGACATATTTCAACAGTGGGCTTAAATAAGTTAGCAGAGCAAAAGTTTTCTGGTAATGACCCATTATGTTTGGCTCAGTTTTAAAGCATTTGTTGTTATAGTGCAAATCATGGTATCGGCTGTGTGCGTAATCTTATCCGGAAAGATGCATGTGATAGCCGGGTCTACCTAAAAATGGGGGTTTTTCGGGCAAGTTCCGAGAACCCCGAAAATGTCTATTTTACTCCAGATATCAATTTAAAGAGCATTCTCTGCATTGTTTTGTGCTTCCTCTTCTGTGACTGGAGGCCTTGTTTTGCATTGACCGTTCCAAGGCGGTGACTCCAGCTTTATTCTTTTATGTGTTCATGTTGTTCTGTATTGTGCTGTTTTGTACTGTTTGGGCAATCGGTCACTTGCCTTAAATAAAGGGCCAACTAATTGTTTATAATAAGAATTTAATACTGCTCCAGCACCTGGAGTTTCACTTCTTTATATTGAGGGTGTTTTGCAGACAAGTGGTTGTCGGCGCGCGCGGCCGACTCGGGTAATCTGAAGAATATCGGGGTACTCAAAAGTATTATTTGAGAATTGGGGTACGGTGAAGTATTATTCAAAGTACCCGGGGTACGGGGAAGTAGTTCCCGGGGAAAACATGATCCATTAAGCCACAGTATATGCCAGAAAAAAATATACAGGGGTTGATAATAAAAAGTTTATTATAATTAATAAATCAAATAAAGATTGATAGGAAACAAATTATTTGCCTAACATAAACTACAATTTAATCATCACGTGCTTAGAAAATCGAAATTACATATTAACGCTGATTTAGTAGGAAGGTAATATTAAGCGGACCAAAAATATATATATATTCAATATAAACGAACGTCGCATGGGTACACAATACGGACATGACATTATCTTGTTTATATTTATATATCGAACACATCGCTATCTCATTTCCATGTCTCTTTAGAGCCTGTAACATTGGATCCAAATTATTTCTTACACCAGTCTCATATATGAATCGATTTATATTAGTTTATTTCTTTACTCTGTAACTGGTATCTTTTCTTCTGTAATATCAACTATATAACTGTATATTTTCACATGTATTATGTACATGTATTATTATCCTGTATAATCTTTATGCGCATCAAGATATCTGGAGCCGCTGCGTGCATTAGAACAGACATAGACGCAGCTGCATTATGCAAGTTAATTCAAATGGCGTACTTTACTAATCAAAGTAACGGCACATCGTACCAGTAGGTTCGATGAACATAGAAAGACATCTGAATGCTTCACGTGTTGTTAACAATGTATTAAGATGTTATTGATATCAACTAACGAACATTTATTTTCGATACTCTGCATTGTACAATCCATACTACATGTACATATTTATATGTATAGCTTAATGTGTAAACGGTCTTACGAAACCAATTTCTCTGTTACATCCTACAAGGACTATTGTGACCAGAAAAAGAAAAACAACATAAAAATGCATGTCAAAAAAATGTGCGCACAACAAAAATAACGCATGGAAGAGATACTATAAGTATACACTTGTGATGGATTAAATCATTGCATTCCAAATAAGAGTTGGTAACAATTAATAATTATTGTTAACAAAGTTGATCTGAAATAAAGCATGAATTTATTAAGTTACCGATTAATACATTTACTCGGTACGTCATCACTATGAACACTTATAAAAGTGTACGGACCGTTTTTTAAGTAAACAAGCACAACTTAACAATCCAATACTACACACCAGAACAATTAAATGAATTACGAAGGAAATACTAAACACTATTCATATTACCGGATATCAAACTACGTATGAACACATAAATATGTTATGTTTTAGACGCCTTAAATTAACTACGTTCTGTAGTGCATTGTTGGAAATATGCATTGCATGGATAAATGTCATTTACAACACAATTACATGAGCATCATATTTCGTATCTCGTCCATATCATCCAACCAAATTCCTTCCCAATATATCCTCTGACGGACCTCTCTCATAATCTCAATCATACGATTATTTATTGCCTGCAGCATAGGTTCCGAAAACTTTACCACACCATTCGCATCCTCGCATTGCATAGATCTGTTCCAGAGTTTTAACTGCAACAGTTCAAGCTCCACTCTCTTCTTGCTGTACCACATCATTGGCTCTGGATGCGAGATTATTGCCTTCCGTATCCTTGGCAATCTGAGTAATGTATTTGAACCTTCGTTCATCATGTCCGTGATAGTATTTACCCATGTACTCTTTTGTCTTTCATCCAGTCCGCATGCTGCCATTAGATTCCTTTCTGGTAGCATATAATATTGAAAATGGATCTTTAATATTGCCACTCTAAGTTGATCCAATCCTTCTCGAAGCCAATAAAACAGAGTGCTTTCATTGAACTGTGCTTGTGGATTGTTCTCTGCAAGCCAAAAAACAATGTTTTTCACTGTGTATGATGTAATTTCTTTCTTTACTGGCTTTAAAACATCCTTAACAACCATTTTCAATAAAACATAAATGTAAACCTGGGTGTTATTAAGACTGTTCATAAGTTCATTCTCCCCAGTATTAAAACAAATCCTCCATTCAACATGTTGATATTCACTACACTTAAAACCAACAGGTGTCACAAATGCTCCCAAAGTTACAACTTTTTGAACGATATCAGGTTGTGGCCAATGGCGACTTCGCTTTGCCCATCTCAATAATATACAAGGGCAGTGACAGCGAAAAGAATAGACACTGTCTGTATGCAATGACCCAATTGAACTCGGCCTTGATGGTCCTGCATTTTCATGAAGAACTTCGCCTTGCATTAATTCCATTGTATTGTAAATATCTAAATATAAAGCACTACTCAAGAGAACATGCCCATTGCCATCATCACACAGAGCATCGTGCACGACTTGTGGAATCATTATACCATGTCGCTCTAGATGAAGCCTACAATGTCCGTGGTAGCACATGTCGGTGTTTAATGTAAACACAATAGTCTCCCTTGGTAATATGCCAGAATTAACACCACTTTCTAAACAAATGACGCCTCTTACTACGAACAGTTTATCCATGTCACTTTCATACGGGCGTGTAAGTCCCTCTGCCTTGCTACCCGTTGTTATCAATAGTATTGCATGCAACCGTGCGTTCCTCAACCTATCCCACTCCATGTATGCGTCTCTCCGTGCCTGTCGTATGTGAGACCCATAGCCCAGGCAGTTCATGATAGTACCTGTCTCTACGGAGGCATTTTCACATTGAACCTGAATGTGCGGAAACCATACAATTTCAGGAAAAATTGATATGTTGTTAAACTTTGTGAGACTCTATACATATACTTTACCAACCCATACCATGTATAAGATAATTATGTTAATTATGTCGTTAAATAATTGAAATGATTGGGATAATAATTATAAATCATGTAAAGGATAATCAGTATTGAAATAAGAACACGAAAACATCAAAGGATTAATCTTGAGTAAAGGATCCATTTAAGACTTCAGAAGTGTTCAGCACGGAACGTACTTTTAACACATTATTTATTTTCCACGATGCCATCTTAACAGAAAATTATAAAAGAATGTGTTTTAAAACATTATGTTATGACGCATTGTACGAAAGAAACTTCTACATCTACTGCATATACACACGTCCTTACAATTTCTACGTGAACTTAACAATCCACATTACTAATAACTTCTAGGTGAACCTCACATACACCAGTATTAACAATGTCTACTTGAACTGCACATACACAAATACAGACAACGAGTTCATGAACAACACATGCACATATACTTACTAGAGAGTGACGACTGTTAAGGCCACTGTTATGTGGAACACGTTCATCATCCGACTTATCACGCCAGGGACCACCTTCCGCCATCTGTACAATTATGTAATTAAACTTTCATTTGTGCCCGTAACAAATACAATATATTGAAAAGCATTAAAAGCACACCATTATTCTTTGTTCAACCTATTAACAAATATGAACGTACCTTTAAATAGCATGTATAGTTTATTTAACGTATATGTATCGTCCATTTAAACTATGAGTGTGAGATATGACGATTTTTCAAAGTTACCAAAATTTAGCGCGTTCATTGTAAATTGTTTATAATACTATCAAATCTAATCAAAGCGCTGAAAGCACTTAAGTTGTTCGCTATAGCATAATCTTAGACGCAACTCATTTTATAAAATTAGGTTACAGCTCTTTTGTCGCAAGTTTGAAATACACACAACCCATTCAAATGTATAAAGAGTTTGTCTTAGCGCCATGCTGATATGTGTGTGCATTGTTTTTCATTCTATTAATGTTGTAGAGATAACTAAGACGAAATGACAACAGCATGTCCTTTTTAAACGTTCTGAAAGCATACAAATATTATCAAAATGGTATACTGAGAACCAGTTAGTATGAAATAAAAGGTACATTCACCATCATATTAAATGGACATGGTTGTAATATCGAATACCTATCACACTAAGAATATAATTTCATGATGGAAATACCCTTTACAACTTTGTTTTGACACCATATATACATTCAAAATGTACAATACGACCTTAAATGACCTTTACATAACGCCAGTAGACACGAATGCATACATTCAAATATTTCATACGCTGATTCGAGATAAATTATCGGAGCTTTGGCTACATCACTGAGTTTGTGCGCAGCGTGAAGGATGTAACACTGTTCAGTGTAAGGAATTTCGGACTACTCGCATGTTCAAACTACACATAGACACAAATTGCGGCCCAGATACAATTACGCGTTAAAGTCCATCTCGCAGAATGTCAGGGTCTGTAATCGGTCACTAATTCGTCAGGGGAAGACATAATTGACTATCGATAAACTCAGTTTTGCTTTCAAGATGAGAAAACAAACACTACCGAAATAGTGTGGGGTCACGATAAGAGGGAACTCGTTTCTAACCACAAATGTTTTCCGTATTCGGTCAGCACGTCTTGAAATCGTTCATGAGCGCCTGAAAATGATACCTTAATTTGCCAGTTTGCTATATTTGCTATTTTGAATTCAATTTTATATCGAAAAGCATCGCGCCATTTACAATACGCCATGATATTTTTAAAGACCCGCGTCATGCTAAAATGGCTCTTATGCCATATGCGCCCATCATAGCTATAGCCCACCAAGCCTGCGCATCTTGCAGTCTGGTCAGGAGATACATAATTAGATCATAACACCTTGAGTAATTTTATAGCGGATAGCATCACATCTGAGCAGACTGCGCAGGCTGGACTTGAGCTACGCTGGCCGGAACGCCTTAGGAACCATTTTCGCATGACGCGGCTATGAAAATGTAACTTGACTGTATCAATAGGATACTGCGTGTTAATCAAATATTAACGTACGATATATTTCGATGGTGAAAAAAGACAACTGTGCGTTAATAAAATATTTACATACGATATATATCGATGGCGAAGAAAGAAAACTGCGTGTTAAGCAAATATTAATATACGATATATTTCGATGAACAAGAAAGATAAATGCGTGTTTGTATTCAAATATTAATAACGATATATTTCGATGGTGAAGGAAGACACGCATGAGGTGAATTTGCAGAATTGTGAAGTAAAAACAAATTAGTTTAACTTTTGTTTTTAGGTAAATTATTTACAAAAGTAAATTTTCAAGCTTTATTTCAATGGAAGCATTTACGCCGAAGATCTTTTTAAAAGATATTTCTTGTTATATTTAGTAGTTTTTTATATTCGGTTTAAGCGATCAGAAAGCATTTGTGTCGCTGTATATAGTATACCTGTAGTAATTGCTGAACTCATGTTCAAAGTTTTATAAATTGAGAAATGTGAATATAAACAAACTTAAAATTTTACACTATTGCGTTGCGATCACCGGCGCAATTAAGAATACAAGAATGTTTCCCAGACATATTAGATTTAACCCCGCTGTTCGAGGTTGCGCAACACACGCGTGAAAGTGTATTGGACTCTCCATATCTCATGTTAATCCGCCGTAGTGCTTATTTTCCCTTATCTATTTATAGCCTCAGATTTCGAATGAATTGTGCTGCGCAAAATACCACGTGCTTCAAACACAGCAAAAAGTGGACTATCTAATTCATTCATAAACATTCTCTTCCGCGACACGTATAATTAAAACATTGTTTAATGGTGTTTTCTATACACGGTCCGTTCAAATACTTTCAATTTAACACGATATTTACATTGTGTCCATTTGTGAATAAATATAGTGAAAGAACTGAAACTTCTGACATAAATTGCGAACACTTTGTCGGTTATCAGGTTTTTCGTGGTTAGCAAATCTGGCTTGCAAAACGTGATGTTAACATTAGTTTGACGTATTTTATACCTTATATAAGCAATCTTCGTAGTTTCACAAAATTTAACGACAAAAACAGAACTCTCCAAATTATTCAATCGTTTCGCGTTGCAACGCTTTATAATTTTTAGGTTTTAAAATCGTCAAAAGATGCATATAATGGCTATATTAGACCATGGTAAATGTTCAGTATTACTGTTTCCTCACAAATATCATAACTAAAACGAAAATTTGCGAATCTGAAACAACTTTTTTCAATTTTGTCAATTTACCAAAGCGTGAAAAGATCCCTTTAAAACCAAAAGTGCGATCGTAAGGGAACAACGCATTAATACAAGTGTCGTAATGCGTCTACTAATACATCTTAGTAGATGCGTTAATAAATTTATCAACACAACTCGGTTACGACATTTTTCTCTATGGATCTCATTTAGTTTTAATGTCACATATATGTATTTGATATTTATAGAATTGCAAAGAAGTTAAATGGTAATGGTCTATTATGTTTGGCTCAGTTTGAAATCATTTGATGTGATAGTGCATTCATGTTGTCGACTGTGTGCCGGGTAACGGCAAGATAAATATGATTGCCGGGTTTATCTAAAAATGGGGTTTCACGGGCAAGTTCCGAGACCACTGAACATGTATATTGTACCCCAGATATCAATTTAAAGAGCATTTTCTGCATTGTTTTGTGCTATATTTTCAAGCTGTTAATGAGCTGCACTGAATATTGTCTGAATCTATTTTCAGGTTGTGACTAGAGACCTTGTTTTGAACGTGTTTTGCAGACCTGTGGTTGTCGGCCTTGGGATTTTCAAGAAAAACTGTAGACTGCCTCCTTAATGCACACATTCTTGAATTTTGCACCCAACGCCCCATAGTCAAAGGTGACATTTTCTTTGATAAAACAGAGTCATCAACACCTGAGAACAGTTTTCCCATTCAATTCTGACCAATTTTAGCAGAGATATTAACATTTCAGAAAAAGGAGGTAAGCCTGATTTTGAAGAAAACCCTATTTTGCATTGTACGCACATCTGCTTAGAGCTGCAGTCTATTTGTCTTTGTGCTATAGGCTTGGTTGTTTATGCAAGACAGACTAAGTTGACTTATATCAACTATTTATACGACAATTAGTGCCTTTGAAGCCAATGAAAGCCATACATGTGCATAAACTTTGATGAAAAGTGAGTAAAACACACTAATTTTAAGAAAAAAAATCATAAAAATTCATTTTATTTTTTTACTTTGACCAGTGCGGTGAACAATTTTGATTCAGGATGAAAGATGACACTCATTATGAAACATTAGTGGCAATATGATTTTGC
The DNA here is from genome assembly GCF_020536995.1 of Dreissena polymorpha. NCBI lineage: Eukaryota > Metazoa > Mollusca > Bivalvia > Myida > Dreissenidae > Dreissena > Dreissena polymorpha. The sequence continues at coordinate 47,402,864 of NC_068358.1, read as the reverse complement.
CTACATTTCATATCTGTGCAAATTGAGTGATTTTTAGACTTGGGTAGAAAGCCAAAACAATGATCAAAAAGTTGCGTGAAAATGCCGCCGCTAATATGCTCACTTAAAATAGTATAACATTGTACATTGGAGTTATTTCACGAAGAAAACCACCCATTTGCATCCAGAATGAACTGAAGAGTACAAATATTTCAAACTTATATGGGTTTAAAACTTTGGACTGCTATCTTATGGAGGCAGTCTTAAGTTTTGTAGGCCTATTTGCGCATTGGCCCCGGTCAATTTCCTTAATTTAAGGTGAATAACCTTAAAAAAAATTGTTTTTTGACTCCAGAAGCAGAAATGTAAGTATAAATTGGCAAAATTCTAGTAATTGCACTTTTTTCAGTAATTAGAAACTAAGTGACCTGGATTTTAGTCAACATTCTGCACATGCTCGGTGAGAGGTAAACACATGTTCTTTCTGTTTGAAGCAGTCGACATATTTCAACAGTGGGCTTAAATAAGTTAGCAGAGCAAAAGTTTTCTGGTAATGACCCATTATGTTTGGCTCAGTTTTAAAGCATTTGTTGTTATAGTGCAAATCATGGTATCGGCTGTGTGCGTAATCTTATCCGGAAAGATGCATGTGATAGCCGGGTCTACCTAAAAATGGGGGTTTTTCGGGCAAGTTCCGAGAACCCCGAAAATGTCTATTTTACTCCAGATATCAATTTAAAGAGCATTCTCTGCATTGTTTTGTGCTTCCTCTTCTGTGACTGGAGGCCTTGTTTTGCATTGACCGTTCCAAGGCGGTGACTCCAGCTTTATTCTTATATGTGTTCATGTTGTTCTGTATTGTGCTGTTTTGTACTGTTTGGGCAATCGGTCACTTGCCTTAAATAAAGGGCCAACTAATTGTTTATAATAAGAATTTAATACTGCTCCAGCACCTGGAGTTTCACTTCTTTATATTGAGGGTGTTTTGCAGACAAGTGGTTGTCGGCGCGCGCGGCCGACTCGGGTAATCTGAAGAATATCGGGGTACTCAAAAGTATTTGAGAATTGGGGTACGGTGAAGTATTATTCAAAGTACCCGGGGTACGGGGAAGTAGTTCCCGGGGAAAACATGATCCATTAAGCCACAGTATATGCCAGAAAAAAATATACAGGGGTTGATAATAAAAAGTTTATTATAATTAATAAATCAAATAAAGATTGATAGGAAACAAATTATTTGCCTAATATAAACTACAATTTAATCATCACGTGCTTAGAAAATCGAAATTACATATTAACGCTGATTTAGTAGGAAGGTAATATTAAGCGGACCAAAAATATATATATATATTCAATATAAACGAACGTCGCATGGGTACACAATACGGACATGACATTATCTTGTTTATATTTATATATCGAACACATCGCTATCTCATTTCCATGTCTCTTTAGAGCCTGTAACATTGGATCCAAATTATTTCTTACACCAGTCTCATATATGAATCGATTTATATTAGTTTATTTCTTTACTCTGTAACTGGTATCTTTTCTTCTGTAATATCAACTATATAACTGTATATTTTCACATGTATTATGTACATGTATTATTATCCTGTATAATCTTTATGCGCATCAAGATATCTGGAGCCGCTGCGTGCATTAGAACAGACATAGACGCAGCTGCATTATGCAAGTTAATTCAAATGGCGTACTTTACTAATCAAAGTAACGGCACATCGTACCAGTAGGTTCGATGAACATAGAAAGACATCTGAATGCTTCACGTGTTGTTAACAATGTATTAAGATGTTATTGATATCAACTAACGAACATTTATTTTCGATACTCTGCATTGTACAATCCATACTACATGTACATATTTATATGTATAGCTTAATGTGTAAACGGTCTTACGAAACCAATTTCTCTGTTACATCCTACAAGGACTATTGTGACCAGAAAAAGAAAAACAACATAAAAATGCATGTCAAAAAAATGTGCGCACAACAAAAATAACGCATGGAAGAGATACTATAAGTATACACTTGTGATGGATTAAATCATTGCATTCCAAATAAGAGTTGGTAACAATTAATAATTATTGTTAACAAAGTTGATCTGAAATAAAGCATGAATTTATTAAGTTACCGATTAATACATTTACTCGGTACGTCATCACTATGAACACTTATAAAAGTGTACGGACCGTTTTTTAAGTAAACAAGCACAACTTAACAATCCAATACTACACACCAGAACAATAAAATGAATTACGAAGGAAATACTAAACACTATTCATATTACCGGATATCAAACTACGTATGAACACATAAATATGTTATGTTTTAGACGCCTTAAATTAACTACGTTCTGTAGTGCATTGTTGGAAATATGCATTGCATGGATAAATGTCATTTACAACACAATTACATGAGCATCATATTTCGTATCTCGTCCATATCATCCAACCAAATTCCTTCCCAATATATCCTCTGACGGACCTCTCTCATAATCTAAATCATACGATTATTTATTGCCTGCAGCATAGGTTCCGAAAACTTTACCACACCATTCGCATCCTCGCATTGCATAGATCTGTTCCAGAGTTTTAACTGCAACAGTTCAAGCTCCACTCTCTTCTTGCTGTACCACATCATTGGCTCTGGATGCGAGATTATTGCCTTCCGTATCCTTGGCAATCTGAGTAATGTATTTGAACCTTCGTTCATCATGTCCGTGATAGTATTTACCCATGTACTCTTTTGTCTTTCATCCAGTCCGCATGCTGCCATTAGATTCCTTTCTGGTAGCATATAATATTGAAAATGGATCTTTAATATTGCCACTCTAAGTTGATCCAATCCTTCTCGAAGCCAATAAAACAGAGTGCTTTCATTGAACTGTGCTTGTGGATTGTTCTCTGCAAGCCAAAAAACAATGTTTTTCACTGTGTATGATGTAATTTCTTTCTTTACTGGCTTTAAAACATCCTTAACAACCATTTTCAATAAAACATAAATGTAAACCTGGGTGTTATTAAGACTGTTCATAAGTTCATTCTCCCCAGTATTAAAACAAATCCTCCATTCAACATGTTGATATTCACTACACTTAAAACCAACAGGTGTCACAAATGCTCCCAAAGTTACAACTTTTTGAACGATATCAGGTTGTGGCCAATGGCGACTTCGCTTTGCCCATCTCAATAATATACAAGGGCAGTGACAGCGAAAAGAATAGACACTGTCTGTATGCAATGACCCAATTGAACTCGGCCTTGATGGTCCTGCATTTTCATGAAGAACTTCGCCTTGCATTAATTCCATTGTATTGTAAATATCTAAATATAAAGCACTACTCAAGAGAACATGCCCATTGCCATCATCACACAGAGCATCGTGCACGACTTGTGGAATCATTATACCATGTCGCTCTAGATGAAGCATACAATGTCCGTGGTAGCACATGTCGGTGTTTAATGTAAACACAATAGTCTCCCTTAGTAATATGTCAGAATTAACACCACTTTCTAAACAAATGACGCCTCTTACTACGAACAGTTTATCCATGTCACTTTCATACGGGCGTGTAAGTCCCTCTGCCTTGCTACCCGTTGTTATCAATAGTATTGCATGCAACCGTGCGTTCCTCAACCTATCCCACTCCATGTATGCGTCTCTCCGTGCCTGTCGTATGTGAGACCCATAGCCCAGGCAGTTCATGATAGTACCTGTCTCTACGGAGGCATTTTCACATTGAACCTGAATGTGCGGAAACCATACAATTTCAGGAAAAATTGATATGTTGTTAAACTTTGTGAGACTCTATACATATACTTTACCAACCCATACCATGTATAAGATAATTATGTTAATTATGTCGTTAAATAATTGAAATGATTGGGATAATAATTATAAATCATGTAAAGGATAATCAGTATTGAAATAAGAACACGAAAACATCAAAGGATTAATCTTGAGTAAAGGATCCATTTAAGACTTCAGAAGTGTTCAGCACGGAACGTACTTTTAACACATTATTTATTTTCCACGATGCCATCTTAACAGAAAATTATAAAATAATGTGTTTTAAAACATTATGTTATGACGCATTGTACGAAAGAAACTTCTACATCTACTGCATATACACACGTCCTTACAATTTCTACGTGAACTTAACAATCCACATTACTAATAACTTCTAGGTGAACCTCACATACACCAGTATTAACAATGTCTACTTGAACTGCACATACACAAATACAGACAACGAGTTCATGAACAACACATGCACATATACTTACTAGAGAGTGACGACTGTTAAGGCCACTGTTATGTGGAACACGTTCATCATCCGACTTATCACGCCAGGGACCACCTTCCGCCATCTGTACAATTATGTAATTAAACTTTCATTTGTGCCCGTAACAAATACAATATATTGAAAAGCATTAAAAGCACACCATTATCCTTTGTTCAACCTATTAACAAATATGAACGTACCTTTAAATAGCATGTATAGTTTATTTAACGTATATGTATCGTCCATTTAAACTATGAGTGTGAGATATGACGATTTTTCAAAGTTACCAAAATTGAGCGCGTTCATTGTAAATTGTTTATAATACTATCAAATCTAATCAAAGCGCTGAAAGCACTTAAGTTGTTCGCTATAGCATAATCTTAGACGCAACTCATTTTATAAAATTAGGTTACAGCTCTTTTGTCGCAAGTTTGAAATAAACACAACCCATTCAAATGTATAAAGAGTTTGTCTTAGCGCCATGCTGATATGTGTGTGCATTGTTTTTCATTCTATTAATGTTGTAGAGATAACTAAGACGAAATGACAACAGCATGTCCTTTTTAAACGTTCTGAAAGCATACAAATATTATCAAAATGGTATACTGAGAACCAGTTAGTATGAAATAAAAGGTACATTCACCATCATATTAAATGGACATGGTTGTAATATCGAATACCTATCACACTAAGAATATAATTTCATGATGGAAATACCCTTTACAACTTTGTTTTGACACCATATATACATTCAAAATGTACAATACGACCTTAAATGACCTTTACATAACGCCAGTAGACACGAATGCATACATTCAAATATTTCATACGCTGATTCGAGATAAATTCTCGGAGCTTTGGCTACATCACTGAGTTTGTGCGCAGCGTGAAGGATGTAACACTGTTCAGTGTAAGGAATTTCGGACTACTCGCATGTTCAAACTACACATAGACACAAATTGCGGCCCAGATACAATTACGCGTTAAAGTCCATCTCGCAGAATGTCAGGGTCTGTAATCGGTCACTAATTCGTCAGGGGAAGACATAATTGACTATCGATAAACTCAGTTTTGCTTTCAAGATGAGAAAACAAACACTACCGAAATAGTGTGGGGTCACGATAAGTGGGAACTCGTTTCTAACCACAAATGTTTTCCGTATTCGGTCAGCACGTCTTGAAATCGTTCATGAGCGCCTGAAAATGATACCTTAATTTGCCAGTTTGCTATATTTGCTATTTTGAATTCAATTTTATATCGAAAAGCATCGCGCCATTTACAATACGCCATGATATTTTTAAAGACCCGCGTCATGCTAAAATGGCTCTTATGCCATATGCGCCCATCATAGCTATAGCCCACCAAGCCTGCGCATCTTGCAGTCTGGTCAGGAGATACATAATTAGATCATAACACCTTGAGTAATTTTATAGCGGATAGCATCACATCTGAGCAGACTGCGCAGGCTGGACTTGAGCTACGCTGGCCGGAACGCCTTAGGAACCATTTTCGCATGACGCGGCTATGAAAATGTAACTTGACTGTATCAATAGGATACTGCGTGTTAATCAAATATTAACGTACGATATATTTCGATGGTGAAAAAAGACAACTGTGCGTTACTAAAATATTTACATACGATATATATCGATGGCGAAGAAAGAAAACTGCGTGTTAAGCACATATTAATATACGATATATTTCGATGAACAAGAAAGATAAATGCGTGTTTGTATTCAAATATTAATAACGATATATTTCGATGGTGAAGGAAGACACGCATGAGGTGAATTTGCAGAATTGTGAAGTAAAAACACATTAGTTAAACTTTTGTTTTTAGGTTAATTATTTACAAAGGTAAATTTTCAAGCTTTATTTCAATGGAAGCATTTACGCCGAAGATCTTTTTAAAAGATATTTCTTGTTATATTTAGTAGTTTTTTATATTCGGTTTAAGCGATCAGAAAGCATTTGTGTCGCTGTATATAGTATACCTGTAGTTATTGCTGAACTCATGTTCAAAGTTTTATAAATTGAGAAATGTGAATATAAACAAACTTAAAATTTTACACTATTGCGTTGCGATCACCGGCGCAATTAAGAATACAAGAATGTTTCCCAGACATATTAGATTTAACCCCGCTGTTCGAGGTTGCGCAACACACGCGTGAAAGTGTATTGGACTCTCCATATCTCATGTTAATCCACCGTAGTGCTTATTTTCCCTTATCTATTTATAGCCTCAGATTTCGAATGAATTGTGCTGCGCAAAATACCACGTGCTTCAAACACAGCAAATAGTGGACTATCTAATTCATTCATAAACATTCTCTTCCGCGACACGTATAATTAAAACATTGTTTAATGGTGTTTTCTATACACGGTCCGTTCAAATACTTTCAATTTAACACGATATTTACATTGTGTCCATTTGTGAATAAATATAGTGAAAGAACTGAAACTTCTGACATAAATTGCGAACACTTTCTCGGCGCAAGATGTGTCAGTTATCAGGTTTTTCGTGGTTAGCAAATCTGGCTTGCAAAACGTGATGTTAACATTAGTTGTTCGCAAGCGAAGATTTCCGGTCTTTTCTCCCCCTGGACATTTCTCCCCTGGTCTTTTCTTCCCCCAAACCCTAGAATTTTCTCCTCCCAACATTTTTTTATTATTATCTGTATATTCAGGTAGGAGAAAATGAAGTATATGAATGAAAAATGGTTTATGAAGGAGCAATTTATTTATACCAATAAATGTCGGTGTTGTTATTGCGTAATCAGTGAGAAATATATTTTTTAATTACATTTTGTTGTAAGTCTATAAGACTATGAAAGAAATAGTAAGAAATAGTAATATAGCTACATATTATTTTAAGTTTATGTTTTAGTTTATAAGTTAACGACTCAAATTTGAAATGATTTAATCCAATTAAATATTAAATATTTTATGCAAGATGCAAATGACTGGGAGATGCGTGCAGACCTAGGGAAGAAACTAGTTTTTCCCGAGGAAGTAGCCCATACAACTCTCAGACCCGACATAGTGCTATGGTCAAAGGCGGCGAAGCGGGTGATCCTTGTAGAGCTAACTGTGCCATGGGAGGAGAGGATCATGGAGGCCTATGAGCTTAAGAAAGCCAAATACCAGGATCTGGCAGATGTATGCAGACATAGAGGCTGGAAGACATGGATCTTCCCGGTGGAAGTCAAATGCAGAGGATTTCCATCACAGTCGGTGTGGAAGATGTTTGGAGCGCTCGGTGCCGAAGGAAGAGTCAGGAAGACTACAATCCACGCCATTGGCAAGACAGCTGAACGAGCATCCAGTTGGCTCTGGTTAAGACGCAGCGAACCAAATTGGCAGCCATCGTAGACATTGTTGGTTGATAATAAAATAATATAAAAAAGGTACAAAGTGTGAGCTGCCTTTGATCATAATAGAGTAAAAAAAAGAGTTACTCATTTAAATCACACACTTATTTTAGCAATTTATTTCAATTTGCTATCATTTATTGTGTGATCTAAATCTTTAGCAGTTGAACTTTTTTTTAAATAATTCACTTGAATAATTAAGTAACTTTTTACATTTTGTACATTAATACTTTGGCATTAGTAAATAACAAGTAGCTTAGAATATGTTTAAAATAAATCTACATAATTGATTCAAATTAATGTATGGAATAATTTGAAATATAATTCTTAGTTACTTTATTGTTACTAATTTTTAAGTATTGGCGAATAAGTCTAAATGTTCAAACATAAAAATATACTAAAGTCCTCAAGTGGATTTTTTTTCAGAAATGCAAATAAGACTGATGATTTTTTTACAATTGAGTCTGGTTATGAAGTATCAATTATATCTAAATGTTATAAAAAAGATACACCATAAACAAAAACATAGAAATACTCAATTTCAAATAAATGCAAAGACGGTTTTTAATTGATTCAATTTATAGCCTTCTTTGCATTTACTTTAAATTAAGAATTTTTTTAATATGTGTTTAAAATTATAAATTTAACATTATAAAGTTGAAATGACATAAACAGATTCAATCTATTTCATTGACAAATAATGTAAATGAAGCAATGATTAACTTCCTTTCTCTATTGATGCGCTTGATTGGGCACTTATTGAATTAACATTGATAAATCAATCAGTGACTAATCAAGTATATCAAAAGAGGTGTTAAAAGTAGCAGATTAGTCCCCCCCCAGTATGAAATATACTGGGAGGAAAAAAGACTAGGGTTTTAGGAGGAGAATAGACTAGGGGGAGAAATGTCCAAGGGGGAGAAAAGTCCAGGGGGGAAATGACCGAACACCCAAGCGAAAAACTAAAAATGGCAAAACAATAATTATCGCTGTATGCCGAAGTTAGTCAAGTCTAATTTTATATACTCATACAAGTACAGATTAATACGTATTGTTGTTATATTAATATTTTTAAGTAAAACAAGGAAATTGTATTGCTGAAAGCAGTACACTTTTACGGTGATAAGAAATTGAACGCAAAAAGTACGCAAACAATTTGTCATCGATAGAATGGGGCATTATGACACAAACCGGTTTAAGCGATGTAAAACTAAAACTGTGATCTAAAACTGTGACAACTGATCAATTTATCCCGATACAAAAAGACAGATCGGGAGACCAGTACATCACTAACTGTAAAACCACTATCTCACCATCCAGCTTCTATATATTCTATAGATTTATCATATATGATTCTATATATGCATTTAAACCTGCATCTGAAAGATCATCGTATAGTTAAATTACGTTTTTCGTTTCACAAATTCTATATAGAAAAATAAAGACAAAAGAACAATGTAAAAGATCATTGCAATTGTTTTAGGAAACCAAATTGACATTGAGGATGAATATCACTTTGCTATTCAATGCCATTTATATGCTAATGTTATGAATAAATTTATTTCAAAGTATTATATATCCCTTCGAAATATGTTTAAGTTTAAAGATCAATAGCTTAAACTAAATAGTTTTGAGAAAAACAAAACCAGTATATTAACTTAAAGCGCATTTACTATTTTAATATATAAGCTTACGTATAAAGTTTGTTGCAATTTTACAAATTCCGGCGTGATTTTTCTCCAAAAGCAAGCAAGAAGACGTAAGGTCGCTTTTAGCGAATTAAAAGAAACATCGTTTTAATTCGGATTTGCGATGACGTCATTTTGCAACGTGTTTGTGAAATATTTACGGCTATCTTTTCGTGTTTAGTGAGTTGATGAAGAAACTATCATGATTGTGGATTATCCAATACTGGCGCTTTCTTTTGAATATTATTATGTTATACATATTTGCTGCGTTATTTTACCTTGTTCGATTATATACAAAGGCTACACGTTACATTACAATGCAAACGCATGCAAGTACAGAAACACAGTAATGGGAATAATAGATGCAGATAACAGAAATATATCCTACAACATCTGCTACATATTGATATTCATAAAAAAAGTTAATTATCTGTCGTTGATGTATCCAGTAGTGTCGTTCTACTTATTTTGGGGGCATACATGTTGACTTTCGTTGATCATTCCATCGTTTGAAGTGCTGTATATCTATAAGAAAATGCAAAGAAAAAATATGAACAAGCATGCACATGTTAAATTGTTCTCAAAACAAACGTTTCTAATAAGGCAATAGTATTTCACTTTTGACGTCAAATCCCATGTTAACCGACATAATTATGGTCGTATAATCGTTACACAATTTAGTAACTGATGGTGTACGGGATATACAACCTCAGTACTTTCATACCATAAAGTGTAATATTAGTTACACTGTTAGTAACTGATGGTGTATGAGGTATACAACCTCAGTAATTTCATACCATACAGTGTAATATTAGTTAAACTGTTAGTACGAGTATGGTATGAATGTACTGAGGGTGTATATCCCATACACCATCAGTTATTGTGTAACGATTATATCTCAACCAACTACTCGATTACTCTGGGTGTTTTGAAATTACTCGGGGTGTATGGAAAATACACCATGGGCACGTGACCGTTCTAAGCCAAACGAATTTGGTCATGTTTAGGGATAGGTCGCAGTTCCAAGTATTGAAGATAAATAAATAGCCGTTTATTTTATATGAACTCATCTGTATATAAATTCCACAATATTTTATTTTCATGTGACTGTTTATTAATGTCTAATGTATGTTACAATATCGAAGAAGCTTTCGTTATCATAACTAGAATCTTACTCACAAATACTACTTTTCAATAGGTTTCATCACCCCTTGATATAAATTAGTTGCATTTGTAATTGACTATTTATGTTTATTCTGATGTTATCATTCATATTCACATGACAGACAATAATGTGTATATTTGAGTTCGAGGACGATGTACCGTTGTATAAGTCTGAATAAACTCTCAGTCTGTGTGTCTGGTGGTCGGTCAGTAAGGACAAGGTGCCTGAACCACGTGACTTTTTCGGCTATGTGTGGGACAATCGGATGTAAACAAAACGTCGCTTCAGGTAACGTTTTTGATAATTTCTTCATTATTTCAAAATCATTTTCAAAAAAGCAAAGACGAGTGCCCGGTCATTGTAAAAAGACACAACTTTGTTAAGTTTGCGCAAAATTAATTAAGTATTTTTTCCAAAAAGTGCAACCGCGTGTTTGAAAACACATGAAGTGAAATGCTATGTGTGGTATATTTTTTGTTCAGTCAACAAAAACATTGATTAAAATATTGTCGAGGGTTTAAAAAATAGGGCGGACATTGTTATTCTTCATAGATAAGCTACTTACATTGTATGTTTGCGCAAATACACCTAATTCGGAGTGTGTGTATATAAATGTTATACTGCTATGTGTGGGACACATTTTTCAGAATTTTTCAGAATTTGCCTGTCAGTTCTGCATTTAATCTGAACACAGTTTTGTAAGAATCTAGAACATAAACTTTAGTCTGTCCTGAAAATATATCAAATTAACCAAATGTTACATTATTGAATACTGAAGTAATCGTGAAATGATTAAACAATTTATGTTTAACCGAACATAATTCTTATAAAAGCATGCATGTTATGTTGAAATATAATATTTCTTTGTTTTTCTTATTGTCTTTAAATAAATATAATGATTGATATTTCTGCCTGATTATTGAATTTGGTAACTCCGCCATGGACGGTCCTAAGCCCGGCTGAGAAAGGAGGAAGGTTGCGTGTGGGGCTAGCTCCCCCACCGTGAAAAAACACACTGCTACAGAAACCAACACTACTGAAAACCAGAGGATTCAACGGTATCGACCCCGGAGAGAGCGTATGAAGCAGACTCATCTGCAGACTTTACTCTCACCGAAGAACGCCTTACGGATTGGAAATTGGAATGTGAGAACACTCTATGAAACCGGAAAAGCGGCACAAGCAACAAGAGAAATGGACAGGTATGGGCTGGAGATACTTGGCATGTGCGAAACAAGATGGACATCTTCAGGAAAGATCACCTTGGCATCCGGGCATACATTGCTGTACTCTGGACTGCCAGAAGAAGGTCACCATCATGGAGTGGGGCTAATGCTTAGAAAGGAGGCGAACGCGTGTCTAATAGAATGGGAGCCAATCAACGAGAGATTGATGACAGCTCGCTTTAAGTCGAAATTCCAGAATGTCACACTGATACAGTAATACGCTCCTACAAACTAAGCAGAACAAGCCACCAAAGACGAGTTCTATGAACAGCTTCAAGGAGTACTTGACAGAGCACCAAGAAGAGACATGGTCATTGTCAGCGGAGACATGAATGCAAAAGTCGGCACAGACAACACAGAAAAAGAGATGGTGATGGGAAGAGAAGGCTTGGGCACTATGAATGAGAATGGTGAACTATACACGGACTTCTGCGCCAACAATGATCTTGTCATTGGGGGTACCATTGGGGGTACCATTTTCTCACACAGAGATAACCACAAGAAGACCTGGAGATCACCAGACATGGCAACAGAGAACCAAATTGACCACATTGCCATATCAAGAAGATGGAGAAGAACCCTAGCTGATGTAAGAGCTTACAGAGGTGCAGACATAGGCTCAGACCACGACCTGGTGATAGCCAAACTCAGAGTAAAGATCGCCAGAGTGAAGAAATCGGGTCTGCAAAGACAGCCATTTTTCAATACCTCTAAACTAAAAGAAGGGCCAGTGCGTCAAGACTTCACCATCGCCCTTTCTAATAGGTTCCAAGCCCTCACCAATCTCAAAGAAGCCACTGTGGACGACAAATGGGACACTGTCAATGAAGTCTTCAAGAGCACATGCAAGGAAGTACTGGGGTGCAGGAAGAAGACACACAAGAGCTGGCTGTCTGAAGGAGCCATCAGCTTGATAGAACAGAAGAAAGATATTAGACACAGGCTACTACAAGCCAAGACCAGGGCAAGAACACAGACCCTGCAAGAGGAATACAGAGAGAAAGGGAAGGAAGTCAAGAAGAGTGCAAGAAGAGATAAAAGCAAGCAGGGAGACCAGACGGCTGAACAAGCACAAGAAGCAGCAGAAAAAGGGGACATGAGGACGGTATATAACATTTCAAGGAAACTGTCAGGAAGAAGCACGAGCTCTGGCAAACCAGTGAAATCCCTTAATGGAGATACACTGACTAGTCCAAAAGAACAACTGGAGAGATGGAGCGAACACTTCAAAATACTCCTAAATGGCACACCAGTTAAAAGCCCACCAGTAATTGAGGCAAATGAAGACCTTAATATATACATGGAGCCCATCAGTAGAGAAGAGCTCATCAAGGCAGTACAGAAACTGAAGAACAACAAAGCACCTGGCCTAGACAGCATTCCACCTGAAGCCCTGAAAGCAGATCCAGAGACAACAGTAGACATCCTGCAAGGTCTAATCGCTTATATATGGGAACAAGAACAGGTACCATCAGAATGGCGTAGAGGACTTATTGTTAAGCTGCCAAAGAAGGGGGATATGGGAGACTGCCAAAATTGGCGAGGAATCCAGCTACTGTCTCTGCCAAGCAAAGTGCTTACAAGAGTAATCCTGGAAAGGATTAAAGCAGCAGTCAACAAAGTGATGAAGGAAGAGCAAGCGGGTTTTCGAGTCGGGCGATCATGTATTGACCAGAAAGCTACACTGCGAGTCATCGTTGAGCAATCACTGGAATGGCAGACACTTTTAAACATGACCTTCATAGATTTCAAAAAGGCGTTCGATATGGTAGATCGAGCTACAATGTGGAAGATATTGAAGTTCTATGGCCTGCCAGACAAAATCATTAACAGTATGCCTTTACGAAAACACCACCTGCAATGTTATCCACAATGGCGAACTGTCCCCATCCTTTAAAGTGACAACCGGCGGACGCTGTTTGATTTCTCCTCTGATCTTTTCGCTTGTCGTCGACTGGGTAATGACCACCACAACTAGTCAACCACGTGGGATACAGTGGACCATTACCACACGGCTAGAAGACTTGGACTTTGCAGATGACATAAGCCTCTGTCCCATACTCATCAACACATGCAGGAGAAGATTAAAAACCTAGTCGACGCAGCTAGAGATACAGGGCAATCCATCAACTCCAGCAAGACGAAGACAATGCGCATCAATGCTACACGCACAGTGCCCATTCTGCTGGAAGACCAGCAGCTGGAGGAATTGGACAGCTTTGTATACTTGGGAAGTGTCGTCTCCAAGACAGGAGGTGCTGATGAGGATGTCAAAGTCCGAATTGGTAAGGCCCAGTGTACCTTCAACATGCTAAGGAACACCTGGATAAACAGGCACCTAAGACTTACCACAAAGCTGACCCTCTTCAACTCGAACGTGAAGTCTGTCCTGCTGTATGGATCGGAGACCTGGAAACACACCAAAGCGCTAGATCACAAACTACAGGTGTTCATCAACAGATGCCTCCGCAACATCCTTCGAATCAGATGGGCAGACAGAATTTCCAACCAAGATCTCTGAAGGAGGACGAGACAGAAACCAATCACCACCACCATTAAAGAGAGGAAGTGGAAATGGATTGGCCATACCCTCCGAAGAGACCAACCAAACATCACCAGACATGTTCTGGACTGGAATCCACAAGGCCAGAGAAAGAGAGGAAGACCAGCAACCACCTGGAGGAGAACTTTTGAGACAGAGCTAAAGCCTCTCAACCTATCATGGGGTGAAGCAAAGCGCATGGCTCAGGACCGTACCCAATGGCGGACAGTAGTCAAGGCCCTATGCCCAGAAGTGGGCGAAGAGGACTAAGTAAGTAATTGAATTTTGTCCATTTTTTTATGAATGACAAAAAAAATAAGAGCACATGCGTTAAAATGGGTTTTACTTCTATTGTTTTTCAGACTTGAAAAGGATAAGTCGAAAGATCTGTAACGCTTTTAAGGTTCGAAGCTGTGTAAGAACTACATGAACACCATTAAACCACACGGAAGGTGATATGTGGCAAGTTAATTATCAAAACCACAGTGACAGAGACAGGAACCCCGCTTCATTCTGTGATGTTTACGGAAAGCTATTTCAACTAACTATGCAAACATACCATTTAACATGTATTTGTGCATAAGCAAAACAATGTTTGTGTATTGATATTTGTATATATTTATGGGTTTTGTATCTATGTTATTACTAAAATTGATTAGATGAATATAAAATCTGATTGTGTGTTAATAAAACAGGTGTTTCATAACAAATAACAATTTAAATCCAATGATGCTTGTTTGTGGTCTATTCCAATATCTTCTCCATATGAACATCTTCGGATCCAATAATGCTTGTTTGTGGTCTATTCCAATATTATCTCCATATGAATATCTTCAGTATATCAAAATAAACACGTCATTAATAATAACATTACTTTATAACTAGCATGCACATGTAACAATAGAAATTAAAGCACTAAATACATAAAGAAGTACATTAGTATTCACAAAGAAATTGTAATCAGTCAATTTATGAATTTGCAAATCTTGCTATTCAAACATATGAAT